>NC_135775.1:4212878-4253281 GCF_028453695.1 Augochlora pura | reverse complement strand
ATTAAATGGTAATTTTTGTGAGAGCGAACGGCGGCCACTGTTGCGTCTCGATGCCGGCCACGTCGTGGTTCCGCGTCCGACGGGCCACTCGGCTGACGGCGCCGGTGCCGAGCTGATTTACATTTGTAATTTATTCTTGACAAGTAATAATAAGTGGACAATAATAAGGTGATAATGATAAGTAAGTAATATTAAGTTGATAATAATAAGAAAGTAATATTAAATAGATATATACTAAGAAGATAATAATAGGTAGATAATAACAAGTAAATAATAATAAGTAAATAAAAATTAGATAATAATAATTAGGTAATAATAAGTAAATAATAATAAGTAAATAATAATCAAAATATAATAGGTCAAAGTTAATAAATAAATCCTCTTTAATGTCAGATATCCCGTATGCATTAAACGTTGAAAAACTTTCACGATATTGCCATTAAAAAATAAATAAATAAGCAAATTGCAAAAGCGTACAGTCATTGAAAAAAGATAAAACCTTGCAATTAAAAGAGAAATTATTAAGAAAATAAGAAATTAGTGAATCAGCGATTTGTGCATTAGTAAAATCGTTGAATAAAGTACAAAATACTATCACTAAAAAAACAAAATAGACAGACAAAAACCTGTGAAAGCGTCGACAGAATTTCAGAGAAATTCCCTTGAAAAACAAATGAATAAATAAAATATAAAACAGTAAAAACGTCGAAGGAATTTCAGAGTATTGAAACTAGGAAACGAACGCAGCGAATTGTAAAATCACAGTAAAAGTAAAATACAGTACGCTGTTACTGTAAAATCAAAACACAGTAAGCCGTCGCTGAAAAAGCAAATGAATAGACGAAACGGAAGATTGTGGCAAGGTGAAGAAAATTGCAACCGAAAGAGCGAAGCGCGTCACCGCGGCGTGAAGTTCGCCGTCTAAATCGTCGAAACTTGTCTCGAAAGAGGGGGGCAGAGCGCGCTAGATGCTTTTTATCTCTGTCGGTCGGTATACTAAACTCGCGGAAACGGTCGCTCGGCGATGATGAGAGAACGAAAGTTCCCTCGGCCGCGTCTAATATTTGATTATAAGACAGGCGGCGAAACGGTTCCACTTTGTTACGAAAAAAAAAAAAACAAACAACAACCGCCCCCCCCCCCCCCCCCTCCTTTCAGTATACGGTTCGCCGGTATTTGTCCACTTACGTAGAAAAGTATTTCACTGCACGCGGGGACTCACAGCCATAACCGACACATGTGCGGAGAGCATTCCACGGCGGCGGGGTTTTCATTAAAACTTTATGAGATCTGTGTTCGCGCCAAAAAAAAAAAAAACACACAATCCTAATACCGCTTCCTGTATATACAAATAATAAAGTAGCTTTCACAGCCGAAGCCATCCGTTTCTTTCTGAACGCACTCCGCGAAGGGATGAAACGCACGGGGAGGGGTTGTAAAGGGGGGGAGGCTACAGTTTGTAATTGAAGCACGGTATGTTGCGAGCATAATTTCTCCTTGCCACGGGGGTCTTTCTCTGTCATTTCCCCCCTTTTCTCGCCTAACGAACTCGTGCCGTGTGCAGATAACATTCGCCCTCTCAACCTCCAACCACCCCCTACCCCCCTCACATCCTCCTCTCTACCTGACACGCTAATAGGAAAAATGAACAGAAATTATAAGCGGCCACGCGAGCTTCCTCAATTACACGGCTTTTCCGGGAAACCGTCTGTTGTTTTACTTAACCTTCCCATTTTTTTTATTCCGACACCGCGGGACGGGCGGAAAGTTAATTTTTTACGGCTGCACGGCGGATGAAGGTGTTTCTCTGTTCGACGGTGCGGAATACGTGTTTTCAGAAGTCATTCGGTTTTCCCAGTTGAGTCGATGAAGGTTGGGAAGTAGCGTGGAAAACTCCTCGTGACGAAAAGTGAAATAAAAATTCGCTAATGATGAGCGTATTGTGGAAAATTAATTGCATTTTTTATGTAGGTTTATAGGGAAGAATTGTTATAATTTTTGTAAGAGATTGTGTGGGCTTTAAAATTGTCCTAAAGTAAATCGTAAGTAAATGGGGATTTAGTAGTTTAAATATTGATAAAGTCCACCACACTTTCTGTAATTATTTTCCTGGATGAACAATAGAAGACTCATTGTAATTTGATAAAAATTAAGTGCACTATTGCTGTCTATAAGAAACTAAGAAAATATTCAACGATGTCCGCCCCTTCCCTTTAATTATTTTCAAAAATAAACAGGAGCTCCTTCGCCAATTATAATAAAATTAAATTAAATTGAATTAAAATTAAAATAAAATTAAGTACATTGCTACTTCACATTTGCCATTTTAAATTTCCTAGTCAACCGAAAAATAATTACTACCCCCAAATTTTCCTCAACAACCCCATAAAAATACAAGAAAATATCCAACGTTGCCCTTAATTATTTTCAAAAGCGAACAACATCTCCTCCAACCAACAACAATTACATCGACAAAAATCAAGCCCTCAAACGTTCATAAAACCGAGCATCCACCCGAGACACAACTACTTCCTCCAATCCAGCGCGCCCAATTATTTTTCTAAACGCGCGACAGCTTCCCCGATAACAGCGTTGCCCGGTTTCGCGGAAGCGACATGGATCTAGCGATCGTAGGAACGCGATGGGCTCACAGCCTAGTTTACAAGAGGTGGGGGGACCGCATATCGCGTGACGCACGACGAGCGAGAGGAATACCTAAAATTGGCGCGGCAGGCAGGCAGGCAGGCAGGCAGGCATAGGTAGCGCACTAATTGCGTTAGGAGCTCCGGTAAAGCGTCCTGCGCGCAACGCCGGCCGACCCGAAAGATATTAATATCGTATGCAATAATAATTCGGCGACGTGTTCACCGTGGCGGCGGACGGGGGGGGGGGGGGGGGGCGCGCACCGGGGTATCGACGAGCATCATCGGGGCCGGCCGAAATATCAGCTCGAACGTATCGGGCAAGGCTCGCCAACAATGCGAAAGCCGTAGGAGAGGTACTCCGTCCGCGCGAGCGCGCGCGCCCCGGCAAAATCTGGTCAAACAAAACACGTGTGCCATACGCACATATCGAATTATAACTCCGCATCAACCATTTATCAAATGCAGAACACATTCAGCGCATGTCGTTCGCCATTTGCGTGGACGCCGACGCGGACGGGGGTTGCGAGGCAGCGCCGCCGCTGCGTGTTCGACGGAGAAAGAAGACATTGGAAAGCCCGAACGAAGCACGCGGACGGAGACAGAGAAATCTGCTCACAAAGGCAGCAGCGGCAGTGGCGGCGGCGAGGCGAGGCGAAGGGGGGTTGGCGGTGTGTATGCATACGCGTCTGGAGGAGCGAGACCGACAGATACCGGGACAGCAGGGCGGAGAACAAAGAGGACGAGAGAATCCAAACAGGTAGTTATAGAGGTCAGGGAATAATCAGCACGAAGCCAACACGTCCAACGTTCCATGGAATTGACCCCTTCCTGAGTGGCCGAAATACAAACAATGATGAAACCTCCATGAGGATCGATCGATTATAGTCCACCCCCGTCCCTTCCCTCGTCCACCCCCACCCACCCCCTACGAACGTTTCGCCGGGTGCTAATGTTCGCGGGCGATGCTTGGCCGGCACGATATTTGCCGGTTAACAATCGCGCGCGACCTGTTACAACTGTTCCGAAAATCCCGAAATCGCGCGCTATTTTGCCGCGCGGAATCCGCCGCGCGCGGTGCGGAAACCGCGCCGAAGATACGGCGCTCTTTATTGTTTGCTTCTGTTTTAGAATCTCGAAGTGAAATCTTCTCTGGCTTGATTGTTGTCTGCTACGTAACCGGAAGTAACAAAGTAGTAAGTAGACTTTGATATCCTCATGAAATGATAATATAATTTTAATGATAATGAATATATAATTTTAAAAATGGTGTATATATAATTTCAGTAATTTAGAAATATAATTATGCAAATTACCTCATTTTAACTGACTTTATGAGCTGAATATTAACGACGAATTGAATCCCATTTACTTAATAGTTGCATTTAACACTGTATCAAAATGACGTTACTAATTCTTTAAATATTACAATACCCAGTCTAAATACCTGTTTATCACTTCTATAAACTAACAAAAACCAGCCGATCTTATCGCACCATAAATCTAGAAGTAAAAAGCAAGCGTTTCGCAAAAGAAATTCGACTAAAAATTGAATTCCATTTGCTCAATAATTTCATCTAACACTAAATTTACAAAACCTACCTAATTCTTTAAACATTACAATATTATCTTAACTTATATCACTTCTATAAATTAATAAAAACCAGCCACTCTTATTGCACCATAAATGCAGAATTAAAAAGGCAAGCGTCTCGAATTTCGCGAAAGAATTTCGACTAAAATCGAGCCCCCTCTCAGACCATCCTCCGGTCGCAAGCTCCGCGAGGCTAGATAAACAGAGGTGCAGGTAAATCAATTACCCCCGGTCCACGTCGAGGAAAGAAGGATCGTCGAGGATGCAGTTAGTCGATCGCAGTTACATTACCGGGTTAGTTTTAATATCGGTCATGAATTATTTAAAGTATCGGATATTCGCGCCCGGCGCCGGTATCCACCCGGGATCTAATTCTCATTCACGGACCGTAACCCGATCTCTTTAATCGGTGCAGCGAGCAGAATTTAGGATTTTTCTCAGGGGGGCTACCCTTCTCGGCGCAGGCGCGCGCGAGAATCTTAGCATTCCGTGAGAGGACGGCGGAGCGCGCGACCCAGCGATTTCGCCGGTGGAAAACGCGGCTGCCTCTTCTACGCGGGCGCTGCGTTCGCCGTTTATTCGGTCGGTCCACTTTTTAGGGCGAAGGGAAAGGAATTAGGGATTCAAAAATAAGGGACCGTTTCCTCGTTAGCGAGTACGGGATACCGTGGAACGGGCGAAAGCTGGAAAGGATTGCCGTGGCCATGCTCGGGCGACGATCGAACCTTGGTAGAGGGAAGAGGGTGGGAGGGCAGGTACTGTGAAATGAAATGAAACGAACTTAGGCTTGGAATTCGAGCGTTCGTAGTTTATTCTCGTACTTTAATTACCTAGTTATCCCGGCCGATTTACATAATGCACTTTGGTCGCAGCGGCCGTAGACACCGCGAGTTTCCAATCGCTACGATTCGACTATCTCCTTGAGGATGGTTAATCGATGGGGGGTGAACGGTGTGCTGGGGATAACGCTGGCAATGTATTAATTAATTTAAGTTCTAGGTTATTATAAGTCGTTATGTAGGTCGCTGAGAACTAGACTTCTAGAACTGATTTTTATAGGTACACTCTAATATTTCACTATTTAAATCGTATTTTTTATATTTAGACTAAATATATATTTCGCTAAAATATAAATATATCGACTGATAGCGTAACCACTCAGCGATAATATTTAATAACTCAACACAATAATTCTCTTAGCTTTAATGAAATTGACGACAATATTTCACCCCCCAAAAAGCGTTCCATATTAGGTACTAGTACGTTAATTTTTTAATAGCAATATCCAGCTATATAATCCCGAGAAATTAGTAAAATCGTATTAATCCACCTGCATTAATAAATGCAACAGATACAAATACCCGATCCCCAGCTAAATAAAAATAAACCTACATCTCCGCAATATTCTCCTTATTTATCCAAATCCTTATGCACACGTGCCTCGAGTGCATCGCGTCACAAAAACAGCGCAAAGTTTCGATGCCGCGTAACTCGAAACTTTTTGGCTTTCGAGTGGTATCGAGGTACCGAAAGTCTCGAGTGTCGCTCATCCACCCCGAAAAGAGAACTCGTCGACGAGGGTTTCCGGCGCGCATGAAACGCGGGGAATTATCAGCGCGGCCGCCGCCCAAAAAGACCACCGACGCCGCCGTTTCGGAATATAAATTGGTCGTTTGATCGATATCGGGCGAGGCGGGGGGAACGGGGGGAAAAATCGCGACATCCCGTCGGTGCCGGCCTGTCGATGCTGAAAAACATAATTATAGGTGTCCGTGAAGCGGCACCGTGCGGACCCTTCGCCTTGCTAAACCTTTGCACAAGGTATTTACTTAGGGCGACGATTAAACGGTGATATTTACCGGGGCACCGTCGCTCCGACATCGCTCAGGCTATTATCTTTGCATAAGAGGCTGCGGAACATCGGGGCACGGCCGTGTAAAATCGGTGGAACGATTTTCCTACGGCCGCCGTCGACGGTGTCGTCTCTGTGTCACGATTAATATATTCGAGTGCCGGCGAAAATCGGTCAACCATTATCCGAGGCAATTTGTAGTTTTTTTGAACTGTATTTAAGTTTTTGTAGAACGCGATGAGTCCTTTATGGCGTCTTTGATCAACGGTGTGACACTGTTGCGATGGAGGGGAGGGATTTTTATTGGAAACTGAATGGGGATCGGTGATTGGGTCGAGTATGCTCTAGTCAATGGTATTATATTATATTTATAATATATATTATATTATATTTATAATATATATCATATTATATTAATAATAAATATTATATTGTACTAATAATATATATTATATTATACTAATAATATATACATTATATTATGCTAATATTAGGTCTATCAGAAAGATAGAAAAACACTCAGCAGTGAAACTTCACTCTTAAATCAACTTTATTTAATCAGTTTTCCTAAAATTTTCTTAAAAGCCTATATCTTCGCTAATTTTACGAATCTTAAAATTTCTTCTTGTCTACAAATAATAATTATCATAATATAAATATAAATCACAGAAAGTGAAAATCGGAAGAAAATCGATGTCCTCAAAGTCCTCGACTAGAGCATCCTGTTTTGCGTGTTACAGATCGCTATCACGAAAAAGTCGATCGCGCCGATCAATAGCACTGAATCGTGAAGATCGATGGAAATGAATCGCGCGGAGCATATGTGAGAATTGGGCCGCGGGAAGATGTACGCGCGTGCATCACGCAGGCCTTCAGGAAACGCGAACCGGCTTTTGGTCGCTCCTCGACGCCTCGAACTGTTGTCTTTCACTCGTGGCGTACGCTTCGTTAGTCGTCGCATCTTTGAACGAAGCCGAACGATAGTCTCGCGAATCGAACGGCAGTCTCGCGAATCAAATGCCAGGGAGACAACGCGCGTTCGCCGCTTGTAAACTCGCGAGCCCGGTTTTGCGGCGTGGACGCGTCGCCGACGTGGGTTTCGCCAGTATCCCACGCTGGTCGAAGGAAACGTGACTGGGCGATCATAACTCGAAAGTAGTCGGTCGTACAACCGGCGAGGGAGCGGGATAACGAGAACCGGGCTGCCCAGGGTTAATGGGTTAACAGGACAGTGAAGCTGGTGTATCGTGGCCGCGTCGCCCTTAATTCACCACTCGTGGGATCGCGACTCTCCCCGGTAGAGGAAAAGAAAGCCCCGTGTTGTTGTACGGCTCATGCACATTCCCCGTTGTCCGCTGGCCTTTCCTGTAGCTGCGCACGCCGCGTACCTCTGCGCCACGGACGCGTCGCCGATGTGCCCTACGGTAGCCGGCTTCTTGTACTTCGAGGGCGAAAAGGGGACTCTTGGCTCGCGGTTACACTCGATTATACTTTCCAGCGGTTCGATCGCATACTGTGGATGCCGGGTACGACCTCTGAATTGTGGCAGCTTGCTTTCTCAGGACCTTGAGAAATCATAGCCCTTTCGATCCCCGGTATGACCTTTCGGTTATGGCCCTTTACTGTACGGAGATCTTGAACGAATAGCGTTCTTCTTTGTATTTTCAGGTTCATGAATTTTGGAGTTTTACGTGTGGCAAAGATAGAAATCATGGACCTTTTTGTATTATTAGGTGGACCTTCGATGCAGGTGATCTTTATTTTCAAATTTATTTATTTATTTTTTAATTAACGCTCTCTGGTATGCAAAGAACCAATTAGGGATGATAGAAGTTATATATAAAATTATAATAAAATTACTTGTGCTCAATTAAAAGAATTTCGAACGCTGACCTAACCCTAAAACAACCCCTAAATGTTACCAACAACCGCACAACATTTTCATATTTCTACAAGCATATAAATAACTACTAAAACATTAAAATTTCCTTTAACGCCCTAACTGATATCACACGTTACGTTATATATTTCAGAAGCCATAAACAACCCTCCGTTTATTAAGATTTGATCATCTGGTCATTCAAAATCCCATAACGTCGCCTAAACCGGAAGAGGGTAGTTCCAGAGTCAAGCAACGAAACGAGAGAGCCAAGGCGAACAAAGGCGCAGGAAACGAAGACGAGAAGTAAGAAGAAGAAAGTCGCGAGACAGCGGCGGTGGGTATCCTGGATACGAAACGAAGCACGTCGAGGATCGGGGTCTCCTCGAATCGAGTCGACAAGGGGCTGGCGTAAGAGGTGACACAACTGACACCTCGTAATACCGGGGACTTGGACTGACGCCAGTTTGCATAAGAACTGCACATCCGGCGCGCACCCGACCGCGCTTGTACAGCGAGAGAGAGAGAGAGAGAGAGAGAGAGAGAGAGAGAGAGAGCCGGTACCCAGCATGTAGCAACCGCCGTTTCCTCCACCTTGCATAGCCCCGCTATCTATTCGATAGTCAATATTACGTGACACAACAGACTCCTCTACGTGCACACTCTCGGCCCTGTCAGCCTGACGCGCGCGCGCGCGCCAGGGCGCTGCCACCGAGCCAGGGTAATGGAATATTGTCGCGTTGAATCCACGACGGATATCGCCTATGACTTTCGTGCGCGCGCGAGAGAGTTCCTGCCGACGCCTCGCGCCGCCTTGGTAAACGCCGCGGCGCGCCACGGATGCCGAGGGTTGCTGCTGCTGCTGCTGCTCTCTCCAAAGGCGGACGGAATTGCGTTTCGCGAGCGGAGAATAATGTTCCGTGTCACTCGGCCAAAGCGAGTGAGTTGGTATTCGCCAGGCTAACGCGGCGAAGAAACGAGCGGTTAACGTTTCTTGAATACGTTGCCAACTTTCCAACCCGTCGAAAGAAAACTCGGCCGACGAGGCGCCCTTTTACGTTTACAGGACTAATTTCGCGAGCGCGTCCAACCCCTCCCCTCGGCTTAGCGCGCCGCGGCGTGACTACGGCTCGGTAACACCGCTTGCTAATACCGCTTCCACGGTTACGTGACCCGTTACATCGGCCACCGGTTCGCGTAGAAAATGAGAGCATTTTGAGCTGTCTTGAGGGCGATGCCTTGTTAACGGGTGAAAAATCATTCGGCGAGGTTAACTTGTTGATGCAGTCCAAGTCAGGCGAAGTTAAGAGTAACGAGGTAAATGTACCTATTATGGAACGGTAGTCAATTGTGATATATTGTTGAAATAGTGGCAGAAATTATATAATTAAATTTTTTTTTTTCTTGACGGTATTCTTTGCAAATTTATTTACCTAAATAATATAAGATATATAATAAATAAGTAAGAATGATAGGAGTGTTTATAAGAGGAAAGATACTGCTCCATAGTTACGTGCATTTTACATCTTTTTACATTTACTTGTAATAATGAAAATAATTATATAAAAATATATAATGTATGCAGAAAAGTCAACAAAATCACACATCCAACTTTTCCTACATTGAAACTGAAAAAAAAAAGGTGCTCAAGGTCGAGCATCGGGCAGCTTCGTTATTTCCGGTTGGTTAAATGAAATCTCGCGGGGAACGCCGCGGTCGAGCGACTTCGCGGGGAAAATATTGGCGCCGATCAATCGGTGTGCATCTCGCCGGCCAGGCGATTTTCGTGAAATCATCGCGCGCATTGGGACGCGCCAGCGGAATACCTCGAGTCATTGATCAAGGGATTTTCGCGCGTCGGGTTTTTAGCCGCCGAATCAAATTCGCCGCGCTCGGCCGCAGAAAACAAAAAAAAAAGAGAGTAAAAAAAACTTCGAAAATCCGCGGGGCAGAAAAAAAAAGTAGAGCGCGTAAAAGTTTCAAGCTGTGAAAATACGCATCAATCAGCTCGCCGAACGGAATCTGGAAATAAACAATGGCGTGTGGGAGGGGAGGGATGGATTCGACGGACAGAGGCCACGGCGAAGCGCGACGAAGACGACGACGACGACAGGGATCGAACGTCAAACATTCGCGCGTCAGCATTACCGCGCGCGGCCGGCGAAATGTTTTCGGGGAAAACCTCATTTCGCGGTGGAATAACTTTTTTATGGTCACGTCTCGGCGGCTACGGTTGTACTTGGTTAATACGACCTCGTTGGCAGGACGTTAACACTTGTTAGATTCCAGGAGCGGAATCTTTTACGTTCGCGGAAATCTTCGTCGTTCGCGGAAGAGAATTCGTCGTAAGGCTGAACGTATTGACCCTTTGCAGTCGGAGCCATTTTAACTGGAAATCCAAAATCTTTTCCCAGATTTATGGTGATTAATTAGAATTAGATACAGTAACAATGATGATACTAGTATAATAACAGCAATAATAATAATAATAATAATAATATAATGTATAATAATATAGTTACATAATAATATATAATGTAATAACTAATACATTTAAAGATACGTCAAAAGTATCTCCAAATTAATAACAAATTACAACAGCAATAAGTACAATAAACACAAGCATTCAATCTCGTATAAAAATTTATCCACGACAAATAAACGACACTAAATTAAAAAAGGAAGAACAGACAAAAATTTCCGCGCGAAAAAGATCCCAGTTTGGTCCAAGTATTCCTTCCTACAAGCAAAACAATATCGAACAGAGTCGACGATCGTAAGGCCGTGGAACCATATTTATCCTGACCAGCGTAAAATGATCGAGTTTTTTCTCCCAGCTATACCGGCCGTTCGTTGCAGCTCGCTGTTACCTCGTCGCATCGCGGCCATTCGTTTCCTCCGTCAATCGCCGCTGTCAGCCGTGGAATTCTATAGCGAGGCGGCGTTTCTTCTTCCGTGACACGCGCGGATCGACCGACGGTCGAAGGGAACGACGGAAACCGTTCGGGCCCGTAGCAACGTCGCCCCGTTCGCGGATCGTTCCGTGGGCCCAGTTTGAAATTTCAGGCACGCGTCCCGTTTCGCGGCCGACAAACGTGAAACCGCGGCGACGGCGACGGCGACAAATTTTCAATCTTAAAGTCGCCTACACGGCCTGCCCGCCGGATTATGTTTCGCTTCCCACGACTCCTATAAATCAGGGCCGCAACACCAATTAATGGCTACGAAACGCGGGGACGTTCCTACAAGACGTTCCGCAACACGTTCGGTCGAACTTGATTAATGCGCGCGGCTCGGTGTTGGTTTCCGGGCCGGGTACATCGGGTTCCGCTCCATGCAAATGCTCATTGTCGCGGCGTACACGCGAATTCACCGTGGAGATACTCCTCGATTTGATCCGTATTGCCGGATCTTTAACCCTTTGCGCTCGAAGCCATTTTAACTGTAAATTTGAAGAAGATATTTAATTTCTTACAATTGCAGCAGACCACTTCTACTTTGAAATATATTTAGTTATATTCTTATTAACGCCTGTGATCTTTTTGGTACTCAAAATAACTTATAAAAATTATAAGTACAATTATAGTAAAATTAATTGACTGAAAACATAGTTTATAACAAATCTAGAACTAAGGAATTAATTTTCACAACAAGAATGGATCATAATGAGTTCATTTTAATATTATATATAGGATAATTAATAATTAGAGATAGTATACCAAGTTTTAGTAAAATAACAAATGACTACAGACTATAAACTTCATATTTAGTAGATCTTGCATTGAAATCAGTATCACGAGTCCGACTCGTTATTATAGTGCAACGGGTTAACACAGCGCCAGAGCCTCGAAAAAAGGTGGATGCTCCTGGACGCGTTAAAAAAGACGAATCTTCTTCACAGCTAAAATAGCATCGTCGTACACTTCACCGATCGAGCGTCATAATCGTCGAATAAAATTTGCGTCCCATACAGAGGCCGAAGTGCCGCAATTATCCGTGATTATCCGGCGTTTCTGCGCGTTAACGACACGGTGCGACGCCGACGCGAATATATGCAACGGAACCCGGGCCGAACCCGGATTTGATTCGACTCGTTAAGCCCGCAATTTAACATCGAAGGGAACGACACTTTTATGATGCCCGGCGCGGCGTCAACAGCGGGCAAAGCCCGAGGAGGAGGAGGAGGAGGAGGAGTAGGAGCGGTAAAATGATAACAGCCACGCGACAGGTAACTGCCACGCAACCGCGTGATATAATACACCGCGGCGCGATGGTTATCGGCGCTGTAAATATCGTATTACAAGGAATATTTAACGGGCCATTAAACCCGAATCGCGTGGCCGCGGATTTACGACGGATCGATGACTACGGGGCCCCCCGTCCGCTGTCCGCGCGGCGTCGTCTTTTTTTCTCACCGCGAAGTCGGAGCGGATCGAACCGGGATCGAAGTCGGAGCGGATCGGAGACGAGACCGAAGTCGGGCCTGAGTCGGGCCGATGATACAGAAGAGACGCGATCGAGGCACGGGACGCGACGGGGACGAGGCGCGGTGATTTCTTGCATCGAGCACACCGGGTAAACGCTTCCTGCTGATCAGCGCGGCACCAACAGCTGCGTCATTCCCGGGGAGATCTGATTTCCAGAGGCGAGTCGGCCGCTGTGTGCGTCCGATGTCGGCAGAAACGCGAGACGATTTACGTTTAAATGATAGGTATCGTTAGGGCGAGAAGAGCGTAGCGTGCGCCGCCCGGCGAACGTATTCTCTCTTCTTCGCGGGTATCCGGCCGGCAATCTGCTTGAAAATGACGATAAGAACCGCCGGGGCCACCGATAGAGGATAATAATAATTAACATGTAGATGCGCTATCGTTCGGGAGTCCGAGTTCACTTATCTGCGAGGGCCGTTTCACCGTGCGGCGTTACTGCCTCGTAAATGAAACGCGGATCATTTGCGGGCCGCGACGAGCGCGCGCGGTTCTTGTCGCGACGGTTTGCGATTTGGAAGATCCGGTCGAAAAGTTAACCCTTTGCACTCGAAGATATTTTAAGCTTAGATCGAAAATTAATCCAAAATTTTTGATCAGCTGTAGTATAGTATTTAGTATAGTTTAACTGTTATGCTCTTGACAGAAGGGTATTTAATAATCTGAACATTACTTTGTTAATTATTTAACAATTTTCATTGGCGCTTCAGAGGCGTCACTCGAGTACAAAGGGTTAATTCTTTACACTCGAAGATATTTTTACTGTAAATGTAAAATAATTTTTCTCGGCTTTTATGTTATAAAACCGTTTCTTTAAACCAATATTTTTATATTATCAAGCTAATCACTTTGAACGATTTTTTTTTATATAAATATCATCATCAGATATTTTTAGTTTCCGAGATAATATTCGCAAAAATACGTTTTGAACCTAATATACAATATCTCCTGCTTACAACGTGACTGTTGCTAGGCTGCGGTGTCCTACGGATCGCATTACACAGTTTTAGCACTGTTTACACACGGAGTTTGCTGTGGTTAGGCAGGCCATGCGTTGGAGAAGCCGGACCATGCGTACAAAAAAACATACGTGGAGCAAAACATTGCTTGTATAGTCGGCCGACTCTCTCTCTCTCTCTCCCTCTCTCTCTTTTCCCTCGAATCCCGTCGCATACCTAAACCCAGCCAACTTTGTATGTAAACAGTGCTAAAACCGTGTATAGTGTGAACTGCAGCGGACCACAGAGGAGTAAGCAATTCATGTTGTAAACGGGAAACATGCGTTATAAAGTCGACAACTTTTTTTTTAGTTAATATTGAGACACGGAATAACTTTTCTTTATTATATTTAATTCAGCTAAAAACGAGTTGAACTTTCTTTACGTGATAAAAGAAGCAATGTGACAGAAAATACAATACTTTAAATTTTGCTATTGCTCAGAATGATAAAACAATAAAATAAAATAAAATAAAATAAAATTTAGTAACTTCGATATTTAATATTTATTATATTTTATAAATATTTTAGATATCTCCTTACCAGTTTACTGACCGGCAGCTTATAAATCGGCTTTTTACCCGTTTTATATTATTCTATAATTTTTTTAAATATTTGATACCTTCCGCGGCGGATAAAATAAATAAAATAGATGAAATAAATACTGTGTAATGTTATGACAATATAAAAATGTTTACGGACGTATAGGCGGCCAGTAAAGCATTAAAACTGAACATTGGCAAAAAATCTCTACCACGTGACCGTTTATTCCGTCCCTAGACCCGTGACAAAAGGTTCCATTAAAATCGTCGACCCCATAGCCGCCGTCGCCGCCCTTGTAACCGTATATTGAATCGGCTTTCTTCGCCGTCCGATCCAATTAGACATCCCGCCATAAGAATATAACGCCGGAATGTCGCGGCGCCGTAAAAAAAACGCTACGGCCAGCGCTTCTGCGGTGGGACTCGAAATGTCCATCGGCGATGGAATCCCATTCGAACAGTCGCTCCGTTCGAACTTCTTGCGCGGCGTGACAGCCGGAAAGTTTCGAGGCCGAGTCGTCGCGTCGCGGTAAAAAGATAATTACATCGATTCGGAATCCCCCCCTTATCCGCGCGATCATGTTCTCTCTCTCTTTCTCTTTACGGGAACCGGAGACTACCGTGGGCTATCCCTCTCCCCGATTCGAATCAATCGCGTTCTTTGATGCAACGCGGAAGAATCGATCCGGGCAGCGGCGGATCGGTAAAAGGCCACGGTCGCTCGGCGAAGTGGCTGCTCGTTGGGTAATTGATTTTCAGCGGTCCATCAATCCAAAGGATTTCCGCGAAATTCTTGCGGGGGCCGACGCCGCCGCCCGCGCACAAAGCGAGCCCGGCTCGGTTGAAACGGTTGCTGCACGGTTCACGGGCTTTGAGAAAGCGGACGGCGTGACGCCGGTGTTCGCCGAAGGAGGTAACGCTCGCGACGCGTCGCCCCGTCGGAAAAGTTCCGCGCCACGAGCGACGGGGTGATTGTTAACCAACGGGGGAGAACGGGGAAGTTATGATCGAGCGAACGGGATTAGTCTTTTCCAATAACAACGGCGGATTACAATCGAAACCTTTAAATACCCTGATAACGCGACGGAAAATGCGGTAATACTTGTTTCAGGGGATATTAATGAAAAAGCGGTTTGGAGGTTGATAGCGGAAAGCAGAATTATTTTATGAGGTTATGGTTGCAATTTTTCGTAGACGAAAATATATAAGACAGGTAAATACGGAAATAAACGAATAAATGAGCTAATAATTAAGCAAATAAATAAGCGCATATGTAAGCTAATAAGTAAGCAAATAAATAAGCTAATAAATAAGCAAATAAGTAAGCAAATAATTGAGCAAATAAATTAGTAAATAAGTAAGCAAATAATTAAACAAATAAATAAGCGAATAATCTCTCGAAAATATCTCCCAAAATTGACGAAAATCTCGCTTCCTCCGCAAACACCATGGTTCGAAATCCGAAAGTCTAGAAACGCATTTCGCCATGTGTGCCAGTTTCGAGCCATCGCGGCATGATGTTAATATTTTGCCGCGTGCGTGTGGTGCCCGTAATGGATCGAGACCTCCGCGCAAAAGCGGTGAAATGGCAAGGATCGTCGCGAATCCTTCTCGCTCCGTCTGCCGCATCACGCTTTGTTATTGGTCCTAGCGGTTAACGATGAATGGCGCGCGACTAAAAAACCTCGCTGCTTCAGGCGGTTTTTCATCGTTCGACCTTCTTTCTTGTTCCTTTTTTCTTCTCTTCTTTTTTCTATCCGGCTTCCTCTCGCTGACATCGTCTACTACTTCCAGGACTCGGTCACTTCTTGCCGGCGTTTCTTCCGTCTACGTGATTTCATTGATGTAACCCGCTTGACCGGGGACCCCCACCCTCCTCCTCTATCTCTCTCTCTCTCCACGGTAATTAATTCCGACCGTTCTTCGTGGCACTTTGTTAGCCACAATTGGTTCGTTATATGGTCGATCGAGCAACATTTAAATTCCGGCGCTCAATTTTGGCGACAGAATGTTATTAACAAATTGTGTCGGGGGAGAGGTATTAATAACTTTTGAGGAATTTTATTCTTTTTAAAATATATAGTTTGAAATTTATCTAAAAGAGGTCAACAGACCAATGAGCCAATTTTTTCCAGAACCATCGTCAATTATAAAAATTGCTAAAATGGTACCACAGCCTCTTTTAATTTATTTTCGATAGTATTTTTTATTCGTAATTGCTTTAGTTTTGCTGTTCTCTTTTGTGTATAAATTTTTGTTCGTCGGTCTCTGTGAAACTTCGCCTTTTACTGTAGCATCGTTTGTGCCGTAAATAGACCGTGCACCGGCATCTTTAATAGCAAAGTCTGGCGCAAGCTTTAAGCACGTTGTTCTACACGTCGCAATAAATTTCATTCCAAACTGCGTGATATAAAGTGTCTTCAGTAACCGGGACACCTGGTTATAGGATCATGCATACCGTAAGACGATGATTCTGTGTTCTGGAAGCTAGAGCTTTGGAAAACGTTTCATAAAATCGACTTTATCGTTCCAGTCCAAGTGCCAATTCCATTTAATTGTACGCTGCGCATAGAATTGACTAAAAATCTTCTGTGAACAAGAAACGAAATACTTTTATGTTTTTTTATGAAACTAGAATGAGCAGCCATTAATTTATTTAACCATCAATTTATTGAACTGGCAATTCATTTAACCATCAATTTATTGAACTGGCAATTCATTTAACCATCAATTTATCGAACTAGCAATTTATTTAACCATCAATCTATTTAGCCATTCATTTATTTAACCATCAATTTATTATTGCCATCTTCTTCCTTGGCATAGTACTTCGCGACGAGGTCGGAGCACGTAATCAAAGAGTCCGCGCCGTCGTCCGCCGTCTTTCAACGGGACGCATTATCAGAATGATTCGCGAGATTATTGAATCTTCTCGTTCGTAAAAGCCCGCGCATGACGAATAGGCCAACAACAGATAGATCACCCAACGATCAATCAGATTGACGGATAGGGTACGCGTCGCGTTTCCCCCGCGCGCGGGCGGGGGGGAAAAAAGCGAGTAGAAAATAAAAATTGGGGCAGCACGCGGCGCGCGTACAGCTTTAAATTTTATTTGCTGGAATCCGACGCGACGCTGCACCGGCGAAAACGCCTGTTATTTGTGTAATTGTTCATTTACATCCCGCGTGTATGTGGATACGCGTCGATCACGTGGAATTTCGCCGGGTCGGGGAGGGAGGGGAGGGAGGGAAAAAAAAAGGTGGGGCGGGGCCGCGCGCGTTACTTTACATGCCGAAAGGACAGTCGTTAGCGACTGCGAATTTATACGTCGGTGCAATTGACGTTTCGATATTTTATTCGGCCCGAAATTCTGCTAAAGGAATTTCATCGTGTCGCGAAAAATGCGATTATTCGGATGCGGAACGAAACTATCCGCGGACGGTTGCCGTGAATTTGCACCGTAACAACTGCCCGTCTGCGACGGTGTACGGTGGGGTTAAAGCTATGAATGAGGTGCGAATAAAAAAGATCGGATTTAGGCGAATCGGACAGGCATTGTGGCAGAAATGCTGCTGTTTTTTTTTTTAATCCAGGAACATTATTTCCGATTTACGAGTGCAAAGGGTTAAAAGTAGAACATATACGAAATAAAAAAGAAAGAAATGCACAAACAATTATGAAAAATAAGACTATATAATTTATTAATTTCCAAGAAACCAAAATACCGATTTTCAAGCTAAATCGACTCCAAATGTCTATATATTAAAAAAGTCCATTTGCACAGTGTCCAGAATATGTAAAAAAATAAATGGAAGCGCGGAAGATATGATTAAACAACGAGGTGATATTAAAGGAAAAAATAGCCGCGATGCTATTATAGAGGAAGGCATAAAAAGCCGTGGTAAAGGTGCGAAAAACTGACGGGAAATTTATTGTAACAATAAATCGACTCCGAGGCCGCCACTCTAACTTAGCGGACTCTCTCGCACGCGTTAATATCATAAGCAATCCAAACTATAAGTACAACCAAGGGAAGGGAAGAGATAAATCACCATAGTACGGCAACGTAAGCTCTACGACCCTGGAAGACCGATATTAATTGAAAATGTGCGTAAAACAACATTGTAACTACCCCACAGCGTAAAAATTTCTTAAAGAGGATAATGCATATATTTAGGTGTTTACGGTGGGGTGAATAATTATGGAGTTAATGTTACTGGGTTGAATAATTATAGAGTTAGTATTATAAGATCGAATAATTATAGATTTAATATTATTAGGATGAATAATTATGGTCTTAATATTACTAGGTTAAATAATTGTAGATTTAATATTACTAGGTTGAATAATTATAGACATAAAGTAATTTTTACGTTTTCAGTAATATCTGAACAAAAGTATAAGTGATATTTAAACAAAAATAAAACATCGTATTTGCATACGTTAGAAATAATAGAAAATAGAAATATAGGAAAATAGATTTTTCCATTTTTGTTTAAATATCAGTGAAGACATAAGACTTGCTTTATTAGGAAATTTATAATTTTCTTAACAATGTAAATAAGAATTTAGAAATTAATAATAATAGAAAATAGAAACAGAAAAATAGAGTTTTCCATTTTTATTTAAATATTAGTAAAAATACAAGAACTATAGTAAAAATGTATAACATATCAAATATAATACAGAAAATTATCCGCAGATAATTATAAAAATTTGAGACATAGTTTCGACAACCATAAGCTCTCTGACCTCGATATCCGTCAAACATCGCCGGTTCAAGACCGCATTGTCCTTAAAATCCAAATTTGCCGGAGTAATTAGCTGATTGCTCCGTCACCGGTTCGCGCAAACAGCGCGACCTGGCCTCGACGCGCGACGACAATTGCTAGAGCTCGGTTGCAACAACAATATCCGTTTCGATAATCGTGTTTGCAACGGGCCGCCTTACAGCATCGCCTGCGTTGCCTACACTTCGCAAAACACGTGGCCCAAGCGCGGCGAATCGCGCGGTTCCCCTCGCCTAACTAGATCGCCGGATGGCTTTCAGGAGGCGCGGAAAGGGCGACAGGCAACTTCTAATCCGTTGCGGCGGCATAATTAATTGCCGTCAATTGTCCCCGATTCAACGAAGTTTCCCCGTTGCGCTGTGTTTTATTAAAATCCTATTAGCCGGGATGAATCCGCGGGAATCAACGAAACTTTTTCCCGGCGCGCGCGCGCGCGAAGGGGTGCGCGGGGGTGGGGGGCTCGAGGGCGCGGTAATAGCGCGACGTCGGGCGTCGTCGTCGGCGTCGCCGCCGTCTCGAGAAGACAAGGAAATTCCACTCGGCGTCTGTCGCGGCGTTCTCCGTTTTCTTTACGGAAATTTTATTATGCTACCGCGAGGGGCTCTCTCGTGCCGGGAATAGAGGAACAGGATCACCGGGGGGGACCCGGTTCGAGGACCGAGACACTACCGACCAATCGCGCGCCGAATGCGGTGAAAATCGTTTTATGGAACTGTGACGTAACGCGAGATATATTTTAACAATTGTTAATATAGTATATGAGGTGTGGTGTACTGTGGCTGTTTTTAATATTTGGCTATTTTTGGTTGGATTCAGATGGTCATATATTTGATATAGTGTGTGCTTGAACTGTACCAAGTCATATTTTTATGTCTCCATTTTTTGAGTTATATGAAGCATTATGAAGTTGCTTGTGAGATTGAGGAATATATTATAGAATTTATTGTTGTGATATATTATAGGATATATTGTTATAATATATTGTGGGCTATATTAAGGAATATATTACTGTAATATATTATGAAATATACTGTAAAATATATTATGGAGCATACTGAAACATATTATAGAATATATTGCTATAATATATCGTGGGATATATTAAGAAATATATTATTGTATATATATTTTAGAATATACTGCAGAATACATTACGGAACATATCGTTATAATACAGTATGGAATATATTATAGAATGTACTATTATAATACATTGTAGAATATACCGTAAAATATCTTACAAAATAAATATCTTACGAAATATATCGTTATAAAATACAATTTGAAAAGATCATTTCGAAATAATGATTCTACAAATCTACTACATATTTAATAAAAGAAAACCCTAAATTGTCATCCAATTAACAGCGTAAAATTTTTTATCCAAAACGAATAAAGTAAAAACAACAGCAGACAAAAATCCTAATCGCCTAAGTGGCATCGACTAAAAACCGATAGACCAGATATGTATTTCCAAACTGTATAAAATAAAGAAACGAGTTACGTGATTTCCGATATAAAATGTTTTTCTTGCGGAGTGAGGGGTTCGACCGCGGCGCGTGGTTGCTGCCGGGTAAAATTCGCCGGAGTCGTTGCAGCGCGGGCAACCCTGTTCCATCGGCGCATGAAGTATTAAATTCTCTATCAGAAACGTATCGCGGTTCTAAAGTTAACTAGATCCAATTTATTGCGGCACGATGGAGAGAGGCGTTACGAGCGCGGTCGGGGCGAAAGATATCGAGCGCGCTCCGCTCCGCGCCGCGGCATTCCAGAAAATCCGCCTCGCCAAGAAGGAACAGGAGAGGAGGGCTTCTCCGGGTACACCCGGGGAAGATTGCTGGAATGTCGGATGATGAGTGGAGGCCATTTTGACGAGAATTCCTGTCTTATTTTTAAAGGAGATTGCACGGAAAAATGAAAGAACTGCGAACTTCTAGGGCAGCAGCAGCAGCAGCAGCAGCAGCAGCAGCGGCGCGCGTTCCTCTTCTGCGCTTCTGTGTCCTCCCGCGGACGGTTTTCGACGGTGGAAATTTTCAATTTTAACATTCGAGACGTTTCTTCTCCTCGTTCTTTGATGCCGAGAAGTTCAAACGGTCGCCGTTCCACCGGTTTTTCGGAAGTTTAAAGCGGAGCTACGTGGCCCAGCGAAATTAGGATCGCCGGATCGACGAGCCGCCGCTTTATCCGCCGCGAGAAAAAAAAATCTAGCGCAGCCCTTTCGACCACTTCCCGTTTCCAAAGGGCGGGCTCATTTGGTATTCAACAGATTCCACGATCCTCCTTTTTGTTTTAAATCGAGACACGAAACTAATATTCTTCTCTTCTTTTTCTTATTTTTTTTCTTTATTTTCAGCGCGACCTTATAGAAGAGTCTTCTCGACGCGAGGACCTCTCGAAAGTTGACCTACGAATTTTTGCCGCTGTTTCATTGCACTTTAAACACAAAGTGCTCCATCGGTAAGCAACTTCAGCTTGTCACCCCCTTTTAGTAATAAAAAAAGGCTCTCGAGAGCGAGCTCGAGGACGCGAGAGTGGAAACTCCACTCTTTGGAATCGGCACAAGTAGATAGCCGTAAGACTTTTTTTTTATAAACAACGTTACATCGACAAATTTTCATGTATCTCTTCACGGTTTTCATTATGCAGAAGTTACAATTTTTAAGAAGAATTTTCTTGGAAATTATAGCGAATCGAAGCAATAGAGTTAATAATTGTTAACGTTTCTCAATTTTATGGGGTAGTTTTGCACACAACTCTCTTTTTAACGTAGCAAATTTTAATTTAATCGAGACAAATCGAACGAAAATGCGCGTTAACCCTTTACTGACCGGTTATACGGTCATAAAAATTTAGTTCAATTTTCTATCTTGATTTTATTTATCTTATTAATCGCGAAAGATATTTAATATTTAAAAAATTATATAATAATATTGAAACTTACGGTAGTACAATCTAACTCATATATCTCAATAATAAATAAAAAATTAATAGTTACTATGACAACATAGGCTACCGGTCGCTAAAGTGTTAACCCTCTGCACTGAAAACTGTTTTAACTGTAAATCTAAAATAATTTCCCTTTCTTATAATATTTCCATTTTATATAACAAAGTGCATTTTATGTAATCGATATCATTGTTATCAACGTAACATAGCCTTAACAATTTTGAAAATGCAAAGTTAGTATAAAGATTATTTTGCAACGAGTTAGAACAATTTTATGTTCACAGTCGCCACTCGAGTGCAAAGGGTTAATAAAGAGACGTGGGTGTCGCGTTGCGAAAGACGATTTTCCGAATCGGTTCTCCGAAAACCGCGGAGTTTCTTCGCGGTGGCCGGTCGATTCCACGAGGACCTTTGTAATCGGAAATAGCAGAAAAAGATGAGGACGACTTTCAGGGTAAGTGGGCGTTACAAGATCGTTGGCACGCTTCCTGCTATGAACCGCGATATTTCAGAAACTTTTGAAGTTGTCTCGTACCCTTAGGGCGGAGACGATTTGCCAGCTTTCGCGTAAGTAGTGACGAGCATTCAATTCTCCCTCTCTCTCCCGCTCTCTACTTCTCTTTTTCTCATTCTTGTGAGTTTTCAAGCAATTTGGTCATGTAAAGAGTCCGATCGCCTTAAATGTTGCTCTCGAAACTTAAACTGTTTGAAAATTCCTGGGAACTTTCGAAAGACTTAACGCCCCCCGGCGAGCTCGTAATGAATTTAAAAGAAACTTTAAGAAACCCGAAGTTATGAACAATTGATATTCTTCGAATGCTTTATGCGCTGTAAATATTCCACCGAGCGTAAAATGTTCGGCGAAGAGAGAGAAGTATTATTATCGTTACGGTTGGTCGTTGCATAAATAGTTATGGTTATTCGATTATTTATTTTTTTATTGATCAGTGTTCACGTTATGTTTTGATTTTGGAGAAAATATTTTAATTGAAAATGCATTTCTCTTGCAGAGGTGCGAGTGTTATTAAAAAAGGCACGATATTTCTTATATTGTTCATGGTATTTTAGGGATTCTCTAAGCTTGATCTGGAATTTTTTTAAACAATTTCTAGGGTTGCAGATTTATCGAAATTTTTAAATTCCTAGATTATAAATTTTTAGATTCCAAATTTCTAGAATATCAATTTTTAAATTTCTATATTCAAAATTTCAAAATTTCTAGATTTTAATTGTTTAAATTTCTAAATCTCTATATTATAAATTTCTAGATTCCAAATTTCTAAATTTCTATATTTTCAATCACAAGTGATCAAATTATGCTAAATTATGCACAGCCAATTTCTTTTATTTATTATAATAGTAAAGCAAAATTGTAACTTTCAGAAAATTACCTATACATAAGGGCCACCCCAGCGTACAATTACATGATTTTCAATTTCACCCATTACGCGCGCCGGCGTTAATGACTCCGTACAATGAGAACTTACCGTTTCTGGCTCGTAATGTCTTACGACTTGTTAGTATCAAAGCAACGTAAGCTGATATAACCAGATTAACTCCTAAAGTGCGCCTCGCTACGCGTTTGTACGTACTCTCTCTCTCTCTCTCTCTCCCTCTCTCTCTCGCTCTCTCCGCGTTATTTCCGAGATCCGTATCTTGTTTCAAGCACGGCGCGTTCCCAACAAAATCCGGCGCCCTCCTCGTCCTACAACGAACCCCCGGCCCCGGCAATTAAATAAATTAAGAAATACAATTAACGCGAAAAAGACCCGAAGAAGATGCCGTTTCGCTGTCCGCTCTCGGCTGGCACCGCCATGAACATAATTATGGTAAAGCAAACATTTAACCTGGACCAACACGTTTTTATGCACAGTTTTCCTTAACACTTTGACCGCCGCGCTAACGTCCTCAACAATTTTCACGACGCTGGAGTATTTTAATTTAGAAATTACAAACGTTGCCACCATATTTCTCTCAGCATTTTTTCGGAAATTTTATACGTATTGTCATGTGAATTATTATGTTAGAGTATTATGTGTATTAAATTTGTCTGTAGGTGTCGTGGTGGTTGGAATTAATTTTTATTGAACGAACAGTGATACATAATATTGTATATGTAATTAAAAAATGTAAAACAATATTTAGTAATTTTTTTTCTTTGAAGTTTAGATATATGTTTTAATTTTATATAGAAATAAAGAAATTTCTATCTCGATTTATAATTAGTGCATTTTATGCAGATAAAATTGAGTAGTATAATGAATGCGATATTTTTAACAGTTTTTTAAATACAGATAATTCTAGTGATTGTTTAAATTATTTTGAAACGTGATGAAACAATTTTCAGCGACGCTTCAGAGTTAGGGGTTGAAATTCAAAAGTTATACAGTGTATATTAAGAATAACATAAATATAATATTAATAATAATATAAATACAAAATTAATAATAACATAAATATAACATTAACAATGACACTCTCACATTCTACCGAACCCAATAAAATTAAGAAAATACATTAAACAACCGCGAAAATTAATTCCCAAAACCGAGTAAACTACGTCACCCATAAACAAATACCGCGGCAATCGAAGCGTTAAACAATTGCCTTATACCATTGATTCGACCGTGGTATAATAATCGAGAGCAGTCGACGGTGCTCGACAAGCATCGCCAGCAAAAATGCCCGCGACCAAACAGTGCGCGGCGTCGATTGAAAACCGCATTATTCTCCCGCCGGCATTCTTTGCCATTTGTAACCCGGTGGCCGGCCACTCTACAAATCGATATTCTTTGGGCGACGAGGGGGCATTAGCAATATTGAAAGAAACGTAACAATGAACGGGCAAAGTAGAACACTCGACAAAGGAATACATTGCACCGTTAATACACAGCGTCGCCCGTACTAAGTTTCCCGGAATGGAAATGGTTTCTCGTGTGCCGCGACAATGCTCTTTACTTGGATTTTATTCTCATGGATCTGCAACCGATTATGGTGTTCGGATTGAGTCGATTAGCCATTCTGATTTAAAACGGGTTATGCAGGGAATTTCTGACGGTGATAAATAGTTGGAGTTAAATTTTGTGAAGTTGGCGATGTGTTTAATGGGCCATGTATTTAGAATTTAGAGATAAAAAATATTGTCAATTAATTGATAATGTAATTTTATATTATATAAGGTGATTTATTAAAGCTGTTATTTTAACAGATGTTAGATGTTTTGCAGGGGTTCACTTTATGGCCATTTTAGGGTCAGGTGTCTTATGCTCTAAAATGGACGCTATTAAGAGGTTATATTTCACTCGTTAAATTGGTGGCCAATTTGGGACATTTTTAGACCTTTTTTAAGACGTTTCACTGGATGTTTTAAGACGATTAATTGAATGTTTTTAAAACTTTTAACTGGACGTTTTTAAGACGTTTGAAAGACGTCTTTTCTCTAAAATAAAAAAACTAATAAAACATCACATGGTATAAACAATTGATCAACCACCAAAATAATCGATTAGCATACCACCATATCCGATAATTCCTTTAAAATTACCAGCTAGCACCTCTTCATCTAATGATCTGAACGAGAGCTAAAGAATCGCCCCGAGATTCGACTATTTTTAATAACCGTGAGAGTCGTCGCGCTGCGTCGCCGTACAACAGGCTGCGTCCGCGGCGCCTTTGCACTGCTCGCAGGGTTTTTGAAGTCGCCCTTGTAACGCCGAACTCTCAAAGCAACAGAAACTTTCCCCCGTCATCGTTCCCCGTCACATCGGGCCGAACTTCTCATTACGCGAGAACCCCGGCTCGCAGATATTACTTTCTCGGATTTCCATAAAAACATTGAACCGAGCGGGCGGCCGCGCGCGCGCGGGGGGAGGGGAGGGTGGACGACGGTCTTTCATCCGCCGCCCCCCCCGGTCCGGCATTACTTCGGCCGTTCTTCCGATTGCTCGGTGCCGTTCCGCCACCTAAGGGTCCAAACATATTTTTCAGTCCTTTTTATCACTCGTCGTTTCTGAGTAAGTGCGCCCCCCTCTTTTTTTTATTTCCCGCCGGCCAATGTCGGCGTATTCAGAGCCGTTACTAATTCAATGCCGGCCACCTTACGCACGCTCTCTCTCTCTCTTTCTGGTTAATGGCGTCTTTCTCTCGCTTTTTCTCTGTCCCACTTTCGTTCGTTCGCTCTTTGTCGCGATTTCGCTTTCTCTCTTTTTTTGGTTAATGGCGTCTTTCTCTCGCTTTTTCTCTTTTGCTCGATCACTCTGTCGCGTTCTCTCTCTCTCTCTCTCTCTCTCTCTCTCTCTGGCTAATGGCGTCTTTCTCTCGCTTTTTCTTTGTCGCGCTCTCTCTTTCTCTTTCTGACTAATGGCACCTTTCGCTCGCTTTTTCTCTGTCGCACTTTCGTTCATTCGCTCTTTGTCGCGCTCTCTTCTTCTCTCTCTGGCTAATGGCATATTTCTCTCGCTTACTCTCTATCACTCTCTGTCGCTTTCTCTCTCTCTCTCTCTCTCTCTGTCTATTTCCCTTACTCGCTCTCTGTCGCGCCAGTTCCGGAGAATCGGTGCCCCCCAAAGAACTCGGGTTCACGGAAATCTCGCCGGTGAACCGCGGGCGTCGCGTATTCATGAACCGCATTTCCCGTAGAATAGATACGGCAGACCGACGTTAAGTCGCGGGTAACATACTTGCCGGAAACTATGTGCGTTCGAGAGAGAGAGTGGGTGGGGGGAGAGGGGTGCCCGCCGCTCCGGAAACGGCGCAGCCAGCACAGAAAGACGCCACTGATGCGATCGCGAACGATCCGCGCTAAATGAGAAACGGAATTAGCGAGCGGATTCCGCGGTAACGTTTAACCGGCCCTACACAATCGGAATCGGTTACGGCAACGCGCGCGGGACCGCTCCGGGTTAGCCCCGGAACCGTGTCGAAAGGGTAAACGCAACAAAGTTATTCGGCGAAAATTAACCTTCTGGGAGCACGTGCAACTATCAAGTCACGTGCTTACATGTCGAAGGTTTACTAAATAATTTTAGCTTTTTTAGAAAATGTTGTATACTATACGTCTTAATTATATAAAGTCTGTAAGATAATTAATAATAGAACTGATCATGTTGGCGTCACAGTCGACAAAATGGCGTATACTATACGTTAATTATATAAAGTCTGTAAGATAACAAATTACAGAACTGATAGTCAACTGTAAATATTAAAGTAAATGTCTGTAAAAGTTGTTTGCTGATAGATATTAGGTCCACTGAAAAGTAATGTCTCCGAAGTGAGAGAATACAAATAAATTTTTCCTACATTTAATAATATTTATTATACAATTTAATTTCATTATCTCTTATTAGCGTGATGGCAATTTGTAAAAGACACTTCTAAAAAATATATATCTCAAATGAGCAAATTCCATACGACATTATCTTATATGCGATACTGTTCTAGCAAAATAATTGATTTCTTTTAATTAACAATGGGAAGACGTTGTTCGATTTACTATTTGATCCGTCGCGACGTTTTCGAAATTAAGCCCCCGAAAAATCTGGCTCGTCCAGGCTATAATTCTCGCTCGGAACACCTTTTGGCAGAAAATGCAATTAAGTGGGGGAGCTGAAAATCCAACAGCAACTTAGCTCGGGGGAAAACAAGCCCATGAATCTTTTTCGAAGTCCCCGCGTTGCGTGCGGTCCCACGATACGTTGATTGCCGTCGAAAGCGGGGCGACGGGGAAACGTTCCCGTTCCTGTTTATTTTTCCTTTACCCCGCCCCTGTCAGAGTTTATTTATCTCGTGCACTTTCGCACGTTTTATTTCTTACATGCTCCTACTTCTTCTTTACACGCTTACACTATTTTCTAGACATTTCGCGTTACAATATTCGAACGGAGGACGAAGTCTGTCGAAGAGCGAATTTATTTACTATTTTATGATTTCATTTGTATTCCCGACAAGTTTTGCAAATGGTTCGAACAATGTTTGTCTCAAAAGTATCTTCATCTTTCACCAGACTTGATAAAAAAATGTTCTGTTGTCCAGAATTAATTTTCGAAAATCGAATTAAAAATTAAAGCGTCGCAGTTCTTTCGGAGGAATCGAAGCGCGCGATTCGCTCGCATCTCGGCGGCAACAAAGAATCGTTAACGCCGTTGCGCCCGTTCATTATGTAAGGTGATCCCCGGTAGAAACTGGTGCCCCGCGTTTATGCTATCCCATTAGTTTGATCCATGTCGGAGTTCGAGCATTAAAATAGGTATAATCCCTGTTATATGCAATACCGCGCGTTGCGCTCGTAGCTGGGAACAGGGGTAGGAAGGGGGAGGGGGAGGGGAGCGGTAAGTTGGCAAAGTCTATGCGCAACTTCGTAGTTCGTTCAACTAATAATTGATCCATAAAGTGCTCTTCAGACCGGGGAGAGAGAGAGAGAGAGAGAGAGAGAGTTTCTTACAGCCAACTTTTCACTTCCGGACCTGGTCGGAAAAGATGCACCACCGGCTAATCAAATTTCAATGATTTGTGGTGGCCGTTCTGACCTTTTCCCGCGGCGCCGCTCATTCATTAACCTCTTCAACCGTGAGCCCCGGGAAAATTTGCGCGATCCCGTGTTTCTAGCTTTTACAAGAGTTTTTCCAGAAATATTTCCCAAGTTTTCGCGATTTATAGACAAATTATTAATTAACAGAGTCCACCAATTTTAAGAATAACTGATCGGCTTTTATTTTTTGTTATTCAATTGCTGACATTGCGAAAGCATTTTAAATGGAATTTTTAGTTAATAATTTTTATTTAAGCATTTATTATTATTATAGAGAGACGGAAGTCAATTGCAATATTCTTTTCTTTGTCAAGTAATTTTAATAGGTTGAGACTGGTATATGAACGTTTTTAGGTTTTTCCAATCCTTTTTGTATTTTATATTTCACTTGCTTATATAAATCGTAGTTAACTAAAGTAGATTCAATATTATATTATATAATTTTCTATTCGAATAAATTCACCGAATAAAATTATATTCCAATAAATTCTCCGAATAAAATTATATTCGAATATCGAGAATAATATTTCCATTAAATTCCACGAATAAAATTCAATCCTTTCTCTGCAAAAGCCATGCCCGACTCCGGTTCTATTTCGACAAAAACAAAATCATGGGATCGTCCCTCGCCGAAGTTTCGAAAGCCAACAGTTTTCGGGGTCGTTCTCGCGAGAATTACTTTGTTGAAAGTTAAATAAAGGAATTACTCCTTTTTTTTTCATTCGAATGAACAGTTCCCCGTATCTTTGATCTCTTCGCCCCGCCCCCCCAAACCCCCGTTGTTTACGCGGGACGTCTATTTGAATTATAGAAAAAAGTGTGTACCCAAGTAAAATACAGCAGTTCGGTAAACACGGTTTTGCTGTTTCTCTAAAAAACATTTCGGCCACTGCCTCGGCACACACGTCGCCCCGAGAATTTGTCTTTCGGACTCGGAGCTCGATAAACAATATCAAGCTGAACAAACTTCGATATTCATCCGGAAGGCGTTCACGGAATTTAAACGCGTTCGAATAGCCGTGAGAAGCTTTTCACTGTTTCGAGAGCTAACTATACTTTTTTATTTACCTTAAAATGGAAATACGCAATTTGTTTATAAAAATCTGGTTTCGAAATTTTATAAGATCGCTCGCCAATATTACTTCCGTGACAAGAGGATACTTCTAGGTTGAATAAAATTTTATTACACAATCTTTTTAAAATAATATACTTCGTAAATAATATCTGAAATTTAAACATGTGATAATCTTGTATCTGTCAAATGTATTCTCTGCTTCGAATCATTGATAAATAAATAAATAAATAGATACGATCCTGACATTTTTCCAGCCTGTGCAGCAATATTTTCTTTCACTTTGCAAAATTATTGAACAAAGAAAAAAAAACCGTCGTGGAAGTATCTCCTTCGCCAACTGTGCGAGCTATTGTAACTTTCAACTCTTTAAGCTTTTTATAACGAAACTTGGAGCACCTACGCGGAGGAATACGGGGCTCTCGCGTGATGCGGGCCATGAATCTCTGGCGGGAATTTCAAACTTAGTTTTCGACAGGTCTTCGGGCCTGTTATTTTTACATTTTCCGGCTGTTTAATCCGCAAAAGCCGCGCTTTAGCGCCGTGATTTCCGAGAAACCGGTGGACAAAGGGAAATACTAAATGACAGATTTAAGCGACGTTTCCGCTGAACCAAAGTTACGCTACTCGCACATGTCATGCGGGGGACTGGCGGCTTTTTAGTTGAACTAGATGTACATTTTATTAAACAATCAACTGCTAATGACTGTAAAATAATTTTACAAGAATATACCTTGTATTCGACTTATTATTTTATACTTCTTTAATACCACTACCATTCTAATCAAAACGACTGGCCTTTAATTTTTCTATAACAATTCCCGATATTATAATATTATACATTTAATAATATTATAATATTATAAAAACATGTATACAATTATTTTTTTAAATATTAACAAGTTAATAAGATAAAATAGAAATACTGTAAGCTAGAAAAATTATTTTAGAATCAGAGTTAAAATGTCTTCGAGTGCAAAGGGTTAAAAGCTAAACGAGTTTCAACAATTAAAATTTCAATAGACCGCGAACTCGTTGGCAACATAAGTATGCAATTTCCAATGGGAAATTCGATCGATTAACAATAGTCGTATATGCATTCTATTAATTTTTTATTGTCGATGTAGTATTAAATACCCGGTCGTGGAAGAATGTGTATATGAATGTGAAGATATAGAGGAATGTTAATCAACGTGTCAGAGTATTTGATTTTCATATATTGCCTTATGCACGATGCAATTTAGCAGAAAAATCGCATCATTTATTCGATTTATAAAATTACAATCAGACTTTCCAATCAGCGTAACCGAATATTCTCTTGGCATATGCTGTGCTATTGGAATCTAAATTATTTGTTAAGGGTGATTGCCTGCTGGGCTGGCGACTGAAACCAGAGCTGGATACGATAGTAAAGGTTATTGTGTTTTTGTCAATCGTGAATCGAAATTTTTGATGATTTATGGAGACGTTTTGCTATTTTTTATATTTTCCATATTTTATATATTTTCTACGGTTTTATATATTTTCCATACTTTATATGTTTTGCACATTTTCTATATTTTCTATATTTTCTAGATTTTCTACATTTCCTAGATTTTCTATATTTTCTACATTTTCTATATTTTCTCTAGTTTCTATATTTCTATATTTTTTAAGTTTTCCATATTTCCTATATTTTCTATATTTGCCTATAGCTTCTATACTTTTCATAATTTGTAAATTTTCCATATTTCCTATATTTTCTCAATTTTCCCTATATTATACATCTCGCATATTTCCTGCATTTGCAATATTTTCAATACTGCCTACACACCCCCATTTCCAAACATCCTCATTAACCACCTACCCTAACTTCCCCGCCTAACCCGTAAAAAATCGCACCATCCGGCACCAATTGCGCCAAGAAAATCGTCTGAAAACTAAGCTACCGGTTCAACGACGAAACAAACGCAAAACCACTCCTAAACGACGCACGAAAATAACGAACGCGCCGTTTCCAGCCCGCAATCCAATGAAATTCCGTGGTGGACCGGTCCCACGTAAGACGGTCGGATGACCGAACCGGAATAACCACCTAATATTATCGATGAAATACGAAGAAGTATATGGAAATAGTGGGGCCGCCTTCGAAGGACTGCTGCGGAGGAGATCGGTCGAAGTAGGGTTGAGGAGAGAGAGAAAGAGAAAGAGAGAGAGAAAGAGAGAGAGAGAAAGAGAGAGAGAAAGAGAGAGAGAGAGAGAGAGAAAGAGAGAGAGAGAGAAAGGGAGAGAGAGAGAGAGAGAGAGAGAGGTCGGGCGGGGTGGCTTCTTGGAACCATTAAAGGACGACGCTGGGAGCCGTGTATATACCACACATATTTATTCCCCATCCAGTCCTCCTCGAATGGCCAACGGAAGCGTGAAATTCCCAATTTCTTTTCCCGGCCGACGAGGAATATCCGAGAGCCTAGCCCGCCCTTTCTCTCCTTTTACCACATATATCAACCCTCGCGCACGACCCCGAACACTGTTTTCGATCCACAGCCGCGCGCACACACTCTCTCCCTCTCTCTCTCTCTCTCTGTCTCCCTCGAATACAGCCACCGACGCCACGAAACACACTCGAATACTGTTAGGCAAACTCAGGCACACGGAGGGACACATACAGGGATATTTAAGGGCACATGGAGGTAGGCAGGGTTATGTAGGGGCACATGGAGGTATACAGAGATATGTAGGGGTATGCAGAGACACATACGAAGACATGTAGGAGAATACAGAGACACATACGAAGGCATGTAGGAGAATGCAGAGATACATAGAGACACACAGAGATACTTAGGGACGTACATAGAAACACATAGGAGCACACAGAGACACACATGGAGACACACAGAGATACTCAGGGGCACACAAGGAAACACATAGAGATACATAGGGGCACATAGAGGCACACAGAGTTACTCAGGGGCACACAGAAACACACAGAGGCACATGGGGGCACATAGGGGAATACAGAGACACATAAATACACACATAGCCACATAGGGGCACATAGAGCCATACGAAGGCACATAGAGCCATACGAAGGCACATAGATATACACAGAGGCACACAGGAAACCTACACACGGAAACACACACGGAGGCGCAGGCGGAGGGTGCACGTGTGCCCTGGCCTTTACCTCTTGTCTCCTTCCGGCAGGAATCACGAATCCCGAATTGGACAGGGCACACCGGTAAAAGGAGCAACGAAAGGGCAAAGGAGGGGGGCAGGGGAGGGGCGGGGGACGGCGGTCATACGGATATACCGGAGGAAATTCCCGCCGTAATTTCTAGCAGCCGTCCCTAACTCTTGGAACGATCCTTGTACACGATCCGCGGGAGACACCTGTTCCTCGTATTGGTTCTCTCGTATTCCTAACATAAGGCGGAGTTGTTATGCGAATCGATACAAGTGCATCGCCACGACGGGCGCACACATACACGGGACACGGAGACGCATACCCGGGGTCCTGTGTCCTCCGCCGTGTCAAGCCCCGGATTGAATGTTCCGAGCGATGTCGCACGTGGGACGAAACGCGAAACCACGCCGCAAGCACGACATGCTAAACGACTCGTCTTACTTCCGCCGCGAGGGCTCGACGGTGATTGTTCGATCACGCCGGTTCGAGTCATAATCGAACTGGAAAACGAGCTACGCCGCAGCCGGATCGGACGTAGCGCGGGGTAACGCGAGACGCGGCTAAGCTTGCGGAATAAAAACGCGGAATCGGTCAAAGGATGAATAGTGCTCGCTTTGATTATGCTAGAGAAATTTGTGTGACGAATTTTGGTGAATTTTTGGTGAATTGGAGAATAAGAGTGTTTGGACGTGTTTTGGAATTCCACACTTTTCTGAGTTGAAATAAATGGAGTTTTTGGAGTGAACTAGTTTCGAAATGAATTATATTCGAATTACGCTTCGAATAAATTTGTCGAATAAAATTTTTTCATTTCGATTAATATGTCGAATAAGATTTTCTTCGGACGACGTTAAATTTTAGTCGAATAATGTGTCGAGTACAATTTTAGTCGATTAACATTTCGAACAGATTCGCCAAATTTTATTTGAGTAATATTTTATTTTTGACTAATAGTAGAACATATTGAGATGAATATAAAATAATTTAACAACGTTTATAAAATATACGATAACTGCATTTTCACAATTATCCTAAGTAAGCCTAATTTTCGACATATTGCGAATAAATCCGCCGAATAAAATTTTATTTTATTAATAAATCGAACACAATTTTATCCGAGTAATATCTGATATAAATTCTACGAATAAAATGATATCTGTACCTCGACCAAAACGCACGCAATTCTGTCAATCAGATGGCAATAATAAAACAGCGACAACTGTTTCACTCACGACGTACAATGGTTTTATCCAACAGCCACGATCAAAGCATTAAAAGGCTCGGCGTTTCAGCGAATAAAAATCGCCGAGCATCAATGATCATGTCCATAAAATTTGCTACCGGCCGCGATCGTTAATTCTCTTCGTTTCGTTGTAAAACTAGAGGAGGAAGTCCCTCAATCCCGCGAGCCCGCAAATAAGGGTAAAGCATTAAGATTTCGTTATCAGCGGTTAAATATTCATCTAATAAAATGTTATTTGCTTACATTTCTCTCTCTCTCTCCTCGCATTTGTAGATACACGCTCTGCGACGGCGGCGCGGCCGCGAAATTTACGACGTCGCTGTTAAAACCCCCTCGGAGTATGGGCCCATTCGCGTCGTCATGACTCTCATTACATTACATCGTGAGTACTTATCATAATAACCGCTCCTTCTTATTTCTATTGACTTTTGCTTTTAACGATCCCCGCGTCTGCTATAAAGACACGATATATTATTATTAGCGGGTTAAGACTTTATAACGATCGGGGGGAGGGGGGGAAGAAAAAAAAGGAAACGTCGCCAAGAATTTAAATTACCCGAGGGAGTTGCATTAGAGGGCCTCGCCATGGGACGAGATAACGTATGATACCCGAGCTAAGCATTTCTAAGGTAATTAACGAATTTATATTGCGGCGGACGGATGGGTGGAAAAAGTGAGGCAATAATATGCCGATGAATCTGTTTGGGATATGTCGCGGAGAGTATTTCATTCGCGGGGTTGACGTTATAGTCGCGCGATTTCTTTGGAATGCTTGTCTGATCATGGCTGACTGATTCTACTTGAAGCGACACTCAATTATCTTCGCTTTTCGGCGCTGAATCTTTCTTGTTTGCAAGTTGTGCCGATTGTTTGTTGCTTTGTAGTCTTTAAATATAATGTAAATGTATTAGGTTATGTTGATATATCTATATTATATAATGAAACTGTATTGAACTATATTAAAATAATCTTGACAGTATTAGTCTAATATTGTTGCTACTATGAAGACCTCTCCCAATATGAAACAAAAGACAAATTTATATTGTCCAGTGCATTATAAAACAATATGTACTGCAATTTCTTCTTTTAATTAAAAATTATAATTTAACACTAAACCAACCGAACCCTGAAAGCAACTGACATATGATCTAAAAAACTGCACTTATTTGAACATTTCTCTATTTTTATTATAACGTATGCTTAAATAAAAAAAGGATAAATTGAATCGTTCCTTAACAAAGACTTCCATAATGTCAACTATTTAAAAATAAAAAATGCTTTTCCTTGTAAAAGTCAATTAACTGAAAATAATTTCTGAATCCAAACAGATAATATATTTTACAGAAAGTCTTGAAATGGATGTAATAAAGCTGCCAGAGGAAGACGAAAAGTCGTCGACCGATCGATCGAACTTGGAGAAATCGGCTCACCGGAATCGGGCATCTTTGACAGGCAATCGCAAGGGCCACGGTTCTTAGCGCGATGGCCGGCCATGTACGGGTTTCGTGGGGCATCTGGTAGCCGTTACCGCAGCGGCCGCGATATTTCTTTATTCTTCAATAATTCGCCGAAGTATGCGGAAACGGTATGCGGTAGCACGGTCCGACTAGTTCCGAAGAATCCCGGACAAAGGCAATTACGGCCAGGGAGAATCAAGGGGAATCGGCGAAGAGCGAGAACGAGAGAGAGAAAGACAGAGGGAGAGGGAGAGAGAGAGAGAGAGAGGGTAGGGAAAGGGAGCGCGGGGTGGACGGAGGGCTTGACTTTCGATCATCAAGCCTGCGGTCGCGCGGGTCCAAGAAGTTTCTGTCCTGCGGACAACGGGGGATCAGAAGATTTTACCGAAGTCGGCTGAACTTGGGTATCGATTTAGATCAGGCTCAGTGGTCCTCCAAGGCGGACGGGCGACTCGATTGAAACGTACTCTGCGGCGAGAGCCTGGAAGCGGGAAAGCCGCTTTGACTTGTGGCCTGCGCGCAAACTTCCTCCTGTGCGCTATAATCCGCCTCGGTTCCGCGCGTTTTCCGCGCCTATGCTGTGTCTGTACGTGCGTGGACGGGAAGGAGATCACGGTGTATCGGGCCTGTTTGCATCTGACAACTTCGCAGAGATAAACTCGAAGAGGGTACCACGAGCAGCGAGACATGGTATATACTGTATATTTATTTCAACGTTTAAAGTAATTTTTGGCAAAAGTCGTTTTGAAATTTTAACTCGTCGAAATTAATGCATTTTTGGGGCGAAATGTCGTATGCAAAAGTTACTCGATTTTGGAATAGAAGAAATGATTGTATGAAGCTGTTGTATCAAGAAATATAATATTTATCTCATCTAAATATTACAGAAAAAACTGTACTGTTACAAATATATGTTGTTGCAAATATGTATTGTTGCAAAACTATATACAATTTTTCTATACCACTAAAATTAGATAAAACATCTATCTCCTGACAACGACGCATTCTCTGTCAATCATCAAGAAATAAAATTTATACTGCAACCAAATACTACAGAAAAATACAAAATTATAGCAAAAACCTATTATACGTCCTTTAAAGCATACCGCTATAGTTACTTGAACCACGTCGAAGACACGTAGCGCCGAAACAGTATCCGCGCCGAAAGACTTATGCCCGGCTGTCCGGCCGGCGATCCGCGTGGTCACGTCTGCGTGCACAGGTCTCCCCGCTCGCGAGAGGCGCTTAGGCGAGAGATGGAACTATGAGAGGAGAGAAAAAAGGCAGCCGCACGATACGGGGAGCCAGCGAACCATGGAGCCGGCAAGTGGGTACCGAGGAGGAACTGAATGCGGTAGCAGCGGACGAAAGAGCAGCGCGGCGAAGGGAAAGGGGGGGAAGAAAAAAGAAGCAATCGGAAGGGCCGGGAGGGGCGGGCGAAGACCGCGAAGGTGCGACAGAGAGAGAGAGAGAGAGAGAGAGAAGGAGAGAGAGAGAGAGAGAGAGATAGGGAGAGTGAGAAAGGGCAGAACCCACGGAGAAGATGGGGTCATTGAGGCCATGGGACATCACGGTGCCGCGACGCAGGGATGCAGGTGCACTTAGCCCCCCCGAGAAGATGTTATCTGTCTCATACACATATGCTGGTACACGATTTGCGCGGGAGCAAGGTCCTACACTCTCCGCGGCTCATACTTCGCCGACTGTTACAATCTCTCTTACATCGTATTAATTTGTCCGCGGATCGTTTTTTAGCCCTACCTTCCCGGATTCCCTCACCGCCCCCCCCTCCCCCTTGACGATCTACGTGCGTGCACGGGGTGTTGAAAAAGCGGCTCGAGGCACTCGCAAATTATTAGGATAAAGAATTATTAGAATGAAGAATTGTTAGAATAAAGAATTATTAGAATAGAATATTATTATTTGAATAAAGAATTACTAGAATAGAATATTATTATTTGAATAAAGGACTACTCAAATAAAGAATTATTCGAAGAAGGAATTACTCAAAGAAATAATTATTTAAAGAAGGAATTACTTGAATTAAAAATAATTAGAATACGGAATAATTAGAATAAAGAATTATTGGAATAGAAAATTATTAAAAAATTATTTCTTGAATAAAGGATTACTCAAATGAAGAATTATTCGAAGATGGAATTACTCAAAGAAAGAATTATTTAAGGACTGAATTTCTTGAAATAAAAATTATTAGAATAAGGAATTATTAAAATAAAGAATTATTAGAATAAGGAATTATTAAAATAAAGAATTATTAGAATAAGGAATTATTAAAATAAAGAATTATTAGAATAAAGTACGATACGAATAAAGGAAAAAACTGGACCAGAAAAAAAAGACCACCATTCTTCCACTGAGGTAATTGGAAGACGGTCGCCGATATAGTGCACCGAGGTCTCGACAGAGGCGCATAAAAGCGTCACCGGTTCGAAGAATCGACATAATCGAGCGGACGACGGAGGGTCGGCTCACGATCCCCGAGTAAAAGTTAACGTGCATTGATAACAGGCACTCGGCTGATCCCATTATCGGCGCTTTAACAAGCGCTGACACGAAGGAACCTGTTGATCGGCTTCCGGTTGACAGGCGCCACCTTGGAGCCGGGCTTATTAAAACGCGTCCGTTCCGCGGCGCGGCGCGTTAATACACGGACACGCAATAAGAATCGGCCGGCACTTGTCTTCTTCGTCCGTTAGCAGCGCGGGGCATCGCGGGGCCAAGCGCGGGTCGCCGGGGAAAATCGCGTTTCGAAAACTAGTTTCCGCGGGTAGCCAGCGAAGCGCGGCGTTCCACGGACAGGTCGGGAACGGAGAGAGAGGCGGGGTTTGGCGTGCAGCGGAGCGACGAAGAGAAGAGGAGGACAGACCACCATCGGTGGCGCGTTAATATCGCTTGGGTATATACGTAGCGAAGCGTTTACTGCTAACACGCCGCGGCTAAGATAGCCGAGAGACGCGCGGCGGCGGCGGCGCGCACACGAGGCGGACGGTGCAACGCGTAATTAAGTGTAACGCGCTCGTGTGGTGGGTATCGCGGCGAGGGAATATATCCTTATTACACCGGGGGCCCATCGAGTTTCACCCGCGATTATTATCATTTTTAACGCTGACGTAACCGCGACGGGCCGGAGGATTGCAGGAAGCGAGCGAGCGCGGGCGCTCACGGTGTGCCCAATTGCCGGGGCGCGCATTCCTCGTCGATTTCCGAAACACGTGGGCCCCTCCCTCTCTCCACCCGTCCACGGGGAAAGAGATGAAATTTGCGGTTGCCGGGAATCAATGGAGGATCGCCGGATTACCGGTCCTTCCCTCCCCTCCTCTCTCCTCCCTCGCAGCCGTTACGCCGCCAATCTTGGCGAACACACACGCGAGCCCGGCACATAATTAACCGTAACATCGATTCCCCTGGACCCCGGGTAATCGGTCCGCGAAATTGCTCGAAACAGGGAAAATTGAGCGGGTCGCCGCGCCGCTAAGACGGACACGTCGACTTATTGCTCCCGTAAAAGGACACACGGTCGGGGAGCGTTGCTCGGTGGCGTGCAAGCGACAGAAATGTAATTCTTGAGAGGGAGACGCCGCCGTCTTCAAACTGTCCGTAAAACGAGATTTCTTTTTATCTTTACGCGCGATGTTGCGATACCTTTTTTATTCGCTTAGTAATAATGTTTATTAGCGAATGAATGGCTCTTATAGAGAAACTAGTATATATGTATAAAAATTACAATGTATTTTTTTAATACGATGTTTGAATTTTTTAATAGGGGTTATTGCAAGAATTTTTATTTCATAATATTTAAAGTAAATTGCATGGATTATATAGATTATTATAGATGAGTTATATTATTATTATTATTACCCATTTCAGATGGGTTAGTTTTAAATTTGCATAAATACACGTTGCACAAATGTTGCATATATTCAACCCTTATAAGCTTCAGACGTCTTGAAGACGTCCGTTTTACGTCTAATTAGGTGCGAATCTCTTACGCCCTAAAATAGACGTTTTTAAGACGTCTTTAAGACTGCTATTATTTCGTTTCCAAGCGATCGCAATTTTCCAAAAATCTTTTTCACTGCCTATCACGCGGAAAATTTTAAGTCATCGAACGAAGGTCATCGTCCCTGACAAATGCCGGCGCATCAATCACCGACGCGGTCGTTTATCCGCGGACACGCGTCCGCGACGGTCCAACAAACGGAAGAGTTATCCCGTGGTGCCTGAATCGTTCGCGGATCGTTATTAGATTGGTAAAATAATGCGCTCCTTGAATCCGGCGTTCATTAGAGGCGCTTTATTCGCCTCTCGGCTGTTCTATGACTAATTGCGAAGCGTGCATCAACATCCGACCACGTGTGTCCGTGAGTAATTGTACGGCGGAAAAGTTGGCCGGCATCGGGGTGGAGGTAGAGGAGGGGTAGGAGGAGGAGGGCTAACGGATTAAATCACGGACGACCCGTATCGGTCATTAGGGGGGGAGACCCCTTCTTACGTGGCAGAACGCACGATTTTGAAGAGACGGTAATTTAACAAATTGTGAAAAATTAGCCGAGCGAAGTTGTTATATTCATAGCCGTTTTTGAGCGTTCCACGGGCACGTCCGACCGGGTACGTAACACGCCGTATTATTATTATGTATCATTCAGAAAGGGTTACGACGGATGATAACACACCGCGATCTCTCGCTTTTTAATATTACGCGGCGTGCTACGCGCGAATGGTAAACCGAGAAGACGATAAAGAGAAAGAGAGAGAGAAAGAGAGAGTGTGCGGCTGCGAAAACGATACAATAAGCTAAATTGTTGCATCAGTTGCGCGAAACGATCAAACGGTGTGTGCTAGCGCGCGGCTATGGAATTTCGACGATAACCGGCCGCTGTTTTATTTAGACGACCGAATTGGAAATTTTGGACCCGGAAGATACCGTTGCCCCGGTTTAACGAGAATTGGCAGGGAATTAAACAGCTGCGAGCGAGCGACGCGACGTGATCGGGCCAGAAACGTAATTCCATATTAATGTGACGTCGTTGATTAAATGTTATTAACGTTATTAAACGATAACGTAAATATGGGGGGGGGGGGGGGGGGGGGCGATTGAAAGTGCAAATTGAGCCGCGAAAAAACCGCATTATTCAACTTTAATTTGTATATTTATCGTGTATACATATTTTATTGTAATGTGCGTTCGAGATATC
>NC_135775.1:4212527-4212778 GCF_028453695.1 Augochlora pura | reverse complement strand
CGCGGAACGGACGCGACCCGTCGCCGGTATTAACGATCGCGAAATTACGGCGGCCCCGCGATCGGAATTCCAGCCCCGGTTGAAAAATGATTTCCGCGCTGAAGGGCGGCGGGGGGTGGGGGGAGGGGGGAGGGGGAGCCCGAGATAATTACGTGTTGGTTAGTTCGGCGCTAAACGGAGGCCCCGTTTAGATACACGCGCGTGTAAACGGCGTACAAAGTAGTCCGGTCCCTGAACAGGCCGATTCGTAC
>NC_135775.1:4194614-4212027 GCF_028453695.1 Augochlora pura | reverse complement strand
AGAGAGAGAGAGAGAGAGAGAGAGAGAGAGAGAGAGAGAGAGAGAGACGCGCGTTAAGGACGGACGAGGACGGCGAAATGAGTTAGGTAAACGGAAGCGGAGAGACAAGTGAGGAGAGGTAGGCAGAATTAGAAGCATTGCGAACTATGCGGTAGCGGGCAAACCGCGGACTGGTCTATGGCTCGGAACTGGGATAACTCGATACACACCGGCGGGCATGTATGACCCTAGCGCGTACATTGGGATATGCAATTTACCAACCGCCGAGTCTGTGCGGTTGGTAAATACACGCATGTCAAAAGTTCCGTAGGCAGCGACAGAGAGAGACAAGGATAGAGAGAGAGAGAGAGAGAGAGAGAGAGAGAGAGAGAGAGAGGGAGAAACAGAGACGGAGAGTTGAGGAGATAGAGTCAGCGACTAGGAAAGACAGAGACGGCGAGTTGGCGAGACAGAGATAAATAGTTAAAGAGACAGAGAGAGAAAGAGAAAGAGAGAAATAGAGAGAGAGCGAGCTTGTCGGAGTCAAGTCGGGCCGAGCGGAGCGTACATACGCCAGCCGGCCATAGAGCACAGCCTGGCAGACTCCCCTCGGCTCTTGGCACGCGAATGCGTTAATATAGCGTAAAAACCGGGAACGAGCGTGCCTCTTCCTACGGGAGAGAGACCGACCGCGAGAGAGCTACCGTCCGGAGAAACATAGATAAAGAGGAGGGGAGATACGCCGCGATAACGGCCGTAATAATTGCGTGCGTTAATGCGACGCAGAGCGGTGAAAGTGAAAAGATGAATGAAAAAGGGGCGCGCCGCATCGCCGCGGCCAGATTCCAGGATTACCCGGCAACACTCGATCTCCGATCTTGCACCCGGCTCCTGTTCCTCGTTTTGCTGGCTTGTAACCGGCTGCCCCCACCTCCCCCTCCCCCGGCCGACTACGAACAAACACGCTTATCTGCGAACGAGATAAGGCAGACTATGAAAGACCCGGAAATTATGGCGCAACGGATCAGTTCTTAATTAATGGTCGGACACGGAGTCTCGCTTGTTGATACAGCCACCGAGCCGGCCGCGCCAGCGCTGTATCAATTCATTGTAACGTCCAGAAAATTTTAATGCCGTCCCGGGCCCGCGTTCACCGTGGTTTTTAGGGTCGTCGTCGTCGACGTCGTAAAGCTTGAGACGTTCGGCGGTGATAGCGGACGAATGTTTGGAAGGGGTTAATACGGTGTTGTAGAGGGCCGGTGGAAGGGTTATTTTGTTATATGGTTAATTTCGCATTTGTCACTTGTACCTTATAGTTTTGTTAACGATTTTTTAAATCTAAACTCTGTTTAGTATAGAAATGATTTTGGAACGTGACGGAATAATTTTAGCGGTGTCTCAGATTCACCACTCGAGTGCAAAGGGTTGACTACCAGAAAGAAAGATAGTTAACTACCAAAAGAATTATTTAGCAAATTTACACATAACTCGAATCAGCATAAAATGTTTTACCAAAACGCATATTCACGAAATTCTACCTGCAAAATTACCATTATTATTAATTATTTTTTCCCACCCGAATACACTGACTTAAATAAAATCTAACTTAAAAAGGAATCGAACTGCCGACGAGAATCGGATCGAAACCCATAAACGCGTTGAATTGTGCGAAAGTACGTTGCCGTCGGAATCATCGACGAATTATCTCGGAAATAGTGGAACATACGTTTCCGATTCCGGACAGAGAAGAGCTTGTATCGGGGGGAAAAGAAAAATCGCGAATAACTCATCGCGGCGGCGGCGGCGTCGGCCGAAACGAAAGTCGAACACGGGTACCATAATTTTTCATCGGCTCTTCAATTTAAATGTCCGCGGGATCGAATGGAAGCTGGCCAAGCGCGATCGCATCAATTCAGTTTCCCCGTTGGACGACCACGCGAGAGGAGGAAACGTATAAATCACGGCGAAGAAACAATTACCGAAATATGCGTCGAGACGATGCAGCGTCCGCCGGAAAGGGGCGGGGATGGTTACCAAAACGGGGCAAACATTTGAACACTTTACCAAACGTAGCTTGTAAATCGGCTTCTGCTGCGATTGGTGGCATGGGAGTCAATTGCCATGGTTATTAATAATTTTGTATTTATTGTTCAGATATTATTGAGATAAGAGTGTCATGTTAAGCTAATGTAACCTTTAATATTATTATATAGTTTTTCGAAGATTTATAAAATTAATAAAACTAAACCTGAAACTAAACTAAACCTAAAACTAAACATCCACCTGAAATATCAAAGTAAATGCCTTGCAATTTGTCTGTAAATAAATATTTAAGAAATAAATTCATCCCACAGAGGGTTAAATTGATCAAAAATCGCTGGACAAAGAAGAAGCCCTCGAAGTCACCTAACACCGAGAATAATAATAAATAGCATCGCCGTCGCGAACGTGTTAATCGAGCGGCGCTCGCGCTCGCATAGGGGGTGTCGCTTGAATAAGTTAAGGATGGCCGTGGCCCAGGAAATAATACGTCGGGTCGTGTACGACCTAGCGCTAATTTCGCCGGGGTCGTGGCAAGGTTTTCGAATAACCGCGTAAATCCGGCCCGGGTTCAGATTTTCCGCGAGCCTGCTAAGTCGCGGATGGGTACATTAATTCTCCTTAAGCCCACCGTTTATATTAATACCCGGCAATTAATAACGGTTAAAAGACGTTTGTTCGCGTGAATTGCGGGGCCGGGCCACGGGGACTATATACGCTCTCTTCCATAGTTGCCATGGCTACCATCCTCTCTGTCCTGGCCAGAAACGCGCGAAAGAGCAGCGTTAAATTATACAACGCGCCGGCGACGTAATTTCTGACGCGCTCTCGCGAGCCGAGGATGATTTTCGGCGCGGTCCCAGTGATAAAGGTGGATTAACGTTTCTTCGTTTTTCTTTTTTTTTTCACAAACTCGGCTACCGCCCCGTCAGTCCCTTCGTTGGAAAACAGCTTCCGCGAACGGTCCCCGGGGCTGATTTTCCGCTTGCCCGGAATTAGGCGACTCCAATGAAGTTCTCGACGAAATTAAAACTAAACCGGCTTCTCACGCTCTGAATCGTCGCGCGGGGTTTCAGCGAAAGTGTGCCAGCTGCGCGTGTCGCCGAGTATATGGAAGGGGTAACTTGTCCGTCAATTTTTACCTTAGGTTTGCATAAAATGACGCACGACGTGGGGTCGTTTAAATATTCCTGGTTTTGTCATTGGTTTAGTAATGTTTTAATAATAATAATTTTAGTAATATTGCTGATTGATGATCGATTTAATTAATTAGCATTATTTGAATCATTTGGAATATATATTTACTTAAGATAATTATCCGAGCGAATTCCTTTTATTCGAATAATTCATTCAATTCGTCATAGAGTCTTCTACTTGCTAGAATAATTTATTTAATTTGTCATGAGTTATTATATTTAGCGAATAATTTTTTATTCAAGTAATTCGACATATTCTTTAATACAATAATTTTTTATTCACGTAATTCGAAAGGTTCTTCGCTAGAATAAATTTTTATTCAAGTAAATCGAAAGATTCTTTGCTCGGATAACCTTTAATTCGAATAATTCGAAAAGATAAAAACTGAACATACTTAATTCCACACGGCAGGAAGTCGAACGTCCCGCTACAAGAACTCACCCCCGAGGACTATGATAAAGTCGGCGAATTTTTGTCGCTCGCGAACTGATACGGCATATTACAGAGAGGATGTACCTGTCAGTCGGCGGGGGGATGGGATTGTTCGCGTGAAAAACGGGCGCGAGTGTTTAGAGTCGCCCGGTTAGGGTACAACGCCGTTGCGTTGCACGCGATACAAATTGGGCCCGCGGTTACCGATGTAAGATTAAGTAGACGATACCGACCTCGTAATCCAGTCTGTATCTGATAGCGCGTGGTTCCCGTATAAACAGACGTTCGAGATCGTCTTTGATACGGGCAGGGGGAGGGGGACGGCCACTTTAGAGCCAGAGCTTCACGGCCCTGTACAAATAGACGAATGAATCATGTTACTGCTTACTCTCGCGGAGCGCGCTCGCGCGGGCGCAGGCTAGCCTAAAGGGGGCAAGAAGGGGCGCGCAGCCACCGCGCGCGTAGTTTTGCCCGGTTAATCGGCACAGATATCGAGCAGCCGCTCTGAATTGGATGAATAATAGCCGCGGCAGCGCGGAAGTTGAAACGTTCAACCGGGTTTATCGTGACTCCATCTTCGAAGAGGGGGGGTGGCCGGAACACCTTGTTGATACCGGGGCACAAGCGATTTGTCGTTTCGATCTTCCACGGCCGGCGTCTATATTGTCGGGCGCTATATCACTTATGGCTTACGAGAGCCCGTAACCCTAAAAGCATCGAGGCCTTCCGGTTTGTTCTGCTTCCCGATATACGTCTCGCCAACCCCTCCCCTTCCTACCCCTTCCACTTTCTAGCCCCGGTTACCGGTTGATAAACGACGGCCTCCGGTTTGTACGAATTAATCGTGAGATCGAGCCATCGATATCTTCCCACGAATCTCTTGCTTCCTCGTTTCAGAAACGGCCCCGAAGCTTTATCGTACCACGTGCTTTTGTATTGGGGATCATCTGGTTTCGACGAACGAGAAAAATCGATTCTTTTGTACGCCTACCAGAGAGACGGTGTTGCCGATCCGGTTATCGATCATTTGTCTTCGGGTCCCGGGGTAAGTTTCTAGCGAGAACGTTATTGTTCGGGTAATAAGACTGTACGATTTCGCGGTAAATTTTGCGGTGATACGTTGTTCGCGGTTGGAAGGTAGGAAATGTTTTCGGAGCTGCTGAGGATATGTCATTTGATTGGCTCGAAAAGGAGATTCGTGGTGACTTTTAACAGAATGAGAATGGATTATTAGAATTTAGAATTTTTCTTGGGTAGAACTGGTATAATTAAGGTAACAATATTGTTAAAATAAACAATGTATGTATGTATAAAACAATAAAATATATTAATAAAACAAATTATGTAATTAAGGTAAAAATATTGATATTATCTTAGGTAGAATGTGCAGGTGTAATTATGAAGAGGAATCGTTGCATTATATTCTAAATTATATATTATAGTTAAGAATAAAATTAATTTAAATTAGTGAATATTATAGGCTGTCAGTGGATTGTTGAAAACTGCTTACCTCTTTTTCTTTTTCTTCGAGCATTGTAATTTATATAAAAAATATAATATATTCAACTTTTAAAAAAAGCACCATCTATTCTCCTCTATTATAAAAAGAAATGTTTGTAAATCATTGTCCAATTGAATCAATACTCTAATTATAAATAAAAACCTCGGTGTCAATAATAATATAAATTTACATCCAATCACTACAGTCGACCAATCACTAAAAACGACCAATCACTGGAGCATTTACCCCGCCACAGTAATCACGAATCCAAACCATAGCAATAAGCCTAAGATGTCCGCGAAGTACAAGAAACGTCCATTCACTCGGGAATGTTCATTCATCGGACGAACGATCCCGGAGCTTCGTTTAGGCTAACCGAAGAGCCGTCCCACCCGGGCGGGGGGTAGCCAAGAAACGCCGACGCTCATGGTTCCCGTAGTATGGTTCGCCGGAAGACGGTCCGAATATCGTCGGTAGTTCCAAGCGGCTTTTTACCGCTGGAAATTCTAAATGGAAGGAAACAATTCGAATCGCATTACAGTACTTTGCCGCGGATCGCGGCAAGAAAGCCAGAATTTCCATAAAGATCCGGGGGGGGGGGGGGAAGCGGGAGGGGGAGGAGGGGATAGGAGGATAGGGAACCCGCAGGTAATAGCGTACGGGGGAACGCAGCGTTGAAAAAGCCGGTTTGATCCTCGCGCGGCCGTTTGAACGGCGTAGTAGCTCATCTTTATTGAAAAATACCGATGAAGATGAGCGCGGGGTGATTTTGTCGAGGAACGCATTGTCCGGGGGGGGTTACGCGCTGCATGATACGGCGTCACATCGTTAGGCCGCGGCGGGAGTCGTTAAAGTTGCCGGGGGCGCACACAACGATTCCGGCCGTGGTGGCAGTCAGGCATACAGTGATTACCTCGTGGATGGTCACAAAGTTGTCTTCTATGGCAAAAGTGAGTAATCAGTAAAGGGCCTCCTGTAGGGCCGCTCGCGCTTGCGCTTGCGCCCGCGCGAATGTTTCTAAACGACGGATGTGTACGCATCAGTGGCGGCACGGTATTCGTACGCATCAGTAATCCACGGTATTCCGCGAGATTCACGGAAACCAAAAGGAAGACGCGCAGGCTATGAACCAAGGGTTTGACCTTCCTGGACAGCGTGAGATCAGATCAGCCGGGGCCCCCGGGCTTAATTCAACTCATTCAATCGCGCACCACGCGCGTAATAAATCACCGGCGTCTGTAATTTATCGGAATCTCGCGCCGCGGCGATGCGCGCACTTTGAATCGCCGGGCGCATCGGCTCGACAACGTTTTCTAGAAGTACACAGCTTTTGCCGGAGTTAACACTCGGATACAAATATCTCGATTTTTCAATATTTTTCGCCGGTTGTATTTCACCTTTCTATTAATTAATTAATTTATTTCAAATACGCTCCTTGAATTTTTGCTCAAGGATTTATAACAATACTATACAAATTAAATTATCCTTTAATTAATTTAAACTCAGATAAATATGTCGGTTTTCAAATATGTTTCGCCAGTTGTGTTTCACCTTTCAATTAATTAATTTATTTATTTGAAATACGCTCCTTGAATTTCTGCTCAAGGATTTATAACAATACTATACAACTCAAATTATCTTTTAATTATTTTAAATGAAATTATGGAAGAATATTCGGAATTACCATGATCGCATCACCATAATTACCATAATTATTTCGCTGTTAATTATTTCCTTTCGAAACGATTTTATACAAGGTATAATCACCTTCGACTTTCGAATATATTGTAATTATGTATTTCTTCGTATTTCTGTTTTTAATTAATTCTTGAACAAGAATATTTCGAACATTGTATGATTATTTCGTTGTTAATTATTTCAAAACGATTTTATATAAAGTATAATCGCTTTTAACATGCGAATAAATTTTAATTGTGTTTTCCTGTTCGTATTTAACTTTTTAAGTAATTTAGTCGAGTAACAATATTTCGAATATTGTATTACGATGATTATTTCATTATTTTCTTGTGAAATGATTTATACAAAATACTTACGATTAATTTTAATTATGTTTCCTTGGTTTTATTTTATTTTGTAGTTAATTCGGTAAAATTCAAATAACAATATTGCAAATATTTTATCGCCACGATTCTTTCTCTATTAATAATTCTCTATTATAATAATTAATTCTATATTAATTATTTTATTTCACGACGTTGACAAACTTAAATCTTACCCCCTCCCCTCCACGTTCCAATTAATTTCCCAAAAATTCCATAAAAACGCTTCGGCCATTCTATCACCACAATCATTCCGTCATTAATTATTTCACATCAAAACCATTTTATCCAAAGCAAAATCGCCTTCGACTAGCGAGTAAATTTTAATTACGCACCCCGTTCCCCATGCACTCCACAACGCCGTAATTAATTTCCCAAAAATCGTGCAAGAACATTACGAATATCCGACGACCACGATTATTCCATTATTAATTACTTCGCGTCGCAGCGCTCTCATCCAAAGTAAAATCCGTCTCAACCGTCGCGAATCGATGTTAATTATGTTCTCCCGCATAATCAATCCCATGTAACTCGAATAAGAATATTCCGAACATTGTGCCACGTCGCTGCTAATTAGCTCGCCGTCCGAACAATTTTATCCATATTATAATCGTCATATATATAAATAAATTTGAGATTTATATACGCGATCGAATTTCTCTCGAAAGGGTTGATCGCGTAATTTTCGGCATCGATCGCTGCTCGAGATTTTAAAATCGGCGAACTCGCGAAATTCGACGAACTCGTGAAATTCGACGAGTACGCTGTATAAAGTAAACAAAAATGTTTGGCTGAAATCAGTGGAGGGGGAAGGAAAGGTGGAGGGGGGATTGGCGCAATAGGAAAATCGCGCGATTCCACGGCAACGCGGTGAAGTTGCCGGAATTTTCGAAGTTCCCGCGGCAGGGGGGGGAATCGGAGTTGCGGAATTCGTTTCAGTGGAACAAGACGATGCCCGGTCAGCCGGCGGAACGCTCTCTAACCCCCCTAACCCTACTCCCCCTCGTCTCACCTTTGAGTCGTTGCACAGGTCGGTTTGCGATACGATAATTTTTATTTCGCCGAGTTTCGCGGGCCCGCGGTCTGTTCCCGAAGAAATGTTATCAATCGAATGATTACCGGGAATCGAATCCGCCGGAGTTTGCAACGAGTCGAAGTTCGCGACTCTGTCGTGTTCCCTGGCCAGGTGAGAAGAGAAAGAGTTTCGACGAATTAACTTTGATTTTCTTCGATTTTCTTTTCTTTGATTTTCTTTGATTTTCTTCGATTTTCTTTCTACTTTCAAGCTTTCTTTTGCTTTCGATGTTGACACCTCGCGACGGAACACTTTCCTATTATTTCTAATATTATTTGCCACGGCGAGATAAAAGTTCCGTGTAACCTGTAATTTCGGTTCCGCGGGACAAGCGGATCGAGCAAACGTATTTGCCGCGTGGAAAAGACCGAGAAATTACGTTCCGCGGAAAACGCGTCCGAAGTTCTGGGAATGCGGTTTTCGAATAAATAGTCGGGCTATTTATGGCACTTGTCCTATTCGGCTATCTCGAGCCCGTAAAGAGGACTTTCCTCTGCGCGGAACGGGTCGCGAAGTGTCGCCTCTTCTCGCTGAGAAATTTTTGCGACTCTGGAAGTTCTTTCGCTATTTATGCCTAACGTTGTTCCATTTTTCCATTATACTTGCACGCGATGCTGCGAATATTTTTCTTTAAAATTGTCGCGACGCGCGGAAATTCTTGAAAATTTCCTTGAAAATCCTTGAAAATTTCATCGTTGTATAATCAATGGATTGTCTGATTTTTAACGCTGGAATTACCGAGCTTTAAACATAACTAATGTTATATTATTTTATAACATTATTTGTTATATTATATTTCACACTAGCGTTAAGCATCTACAGGCAAATTTATAAGGTATGGAGCAACTATATATTTATGCATTACCGTCCAGAGACGTAAAAACGTGTTTCTACTTCACCGCTCATAAAATGCATATACAACATATAAATAAGGTTTTACACACCGGCGCATTAGAGTTCGGCGATAAAAAACGTGTATGCACCTATATTTTTGACACGTTTTGCATACTATTCCATTTAAGAAAAAAAAATAGACCTCCAAATTTGTGAGACTTAAAAATAAATAACCTGTAAATAAATCTCCATCTATAACCAAATACAGTATATACTATGCTACTTCAAATCATGCTACGTACGTATTAAAAAATTTGAATAATTAAAATTGAAGGAGTTTAAAAATGTCAATGTGCTATTTTTACTCCGCTAAAGTTATTACAATAAAAAAAATACTATTAGTTAAATGCTATTTAGTTAGCATTTCTTGCTATCGATAAATAGAATTTTTATTTTACACAAAAATCCACAGTTTCCTGATATGATTTTTACAACAGTCGGCTTGATAATTTATAATAGGAGTAACTAAATCACGCTGATCTAAGCGATAGAACTTTGTGAACATAACCTTGACATAATCATATTTCTAAAATATGGTTATTTCTAAAATTTGGAAATAACAATTTCCATACTTCCTACCAGCTCCAAGCTTATCCTTTCCGCACCCCTCTGAACCCTTGTCGCTAATAAAATAAAAACCAAGATCCCCAAATGACCAAACCCTATAGTCAAAATACAGTCTTGCCTACACACGCCACCAGATCCCCCAAAATCATGCAGAATCCAAGAAACCATCGAAACACAATGGCCGCCAAACTTGCCATTAACGAACGAAATTAGCTTCAAAGTTCTTCCCGCTGCACCGCAATAAAAAGAACGATAATTACCGGCGTAATAATATATTAAAAGACCGGCGCAATGTAACCCGAAGTTGGTCCACGGGCCGCCGGTATATCGAGACCCGTGGGCCACGACAGGGGATGGGAGGAGGGGGAGGTAGGGCCGACTTTCCGAAGAAAGTTCTTCGCGGCCGTGGTCGTTTCATTAAGCTTTTTCCCGCGGCGCTGTTCTCCATGTGGGGAACACGGGGCCGTGTAGACCCTGCCCGGGTCAGAAGTTAAATTGTTCGGCGAAGTTCAAGCTCCGCGGAGCAAATGAAAAATCCCGGCCTCGAACAGCCGGCGACAGCCGGATTCTGTGGTTCATTGAAAGCGGCGCGCCGTTAATTACCCGTGCCACGCCGAGAGAGGGAATGAAGTCGACCGCGGTGCACGGTGGCCGCGGCGCGACGCGTTATACAAGTTCTGCAACGTGACTCCCGCGGACTTTGCGAATAACTTGCCGAACGATGCCAACATTGCCAACGCGAATTCCAAGCGCCGGCGCCACCGGCTGCCACCCCCCCTTTCCCTCTTTCCCTCTCTCTCTCTCTCTCTCTCTCTCTCGATTTATCGCTCTTTATTTCTCTTTTTGGCTCTCGCTCTTTCCAGCTCTCTCGCTCTTTATTTCTCTCTTTGGCTCTCGCTCTCTTTATCTCTCGCTCTCTCTGGCTCTCTCGCTCTTTATTTCTCTCTTTCTGGCTCTCGCTCTCTCTGGTTCTCTCGTTCTTTATTTCTTTCTTTCTGGCTCTCGCTCTCTGGCTCTCACTCTCTTTGGCTTTCGCTCTCTGGCTCTCGCGCTCTCTCACTCTCTCTCGCTCTTTATTTCTCTCTTTTTGGCTCTCGCTCTCTCTGACTCTCGCTCTCTCTCGTTTTCTTTCTTCCTGCCTTGCCGTCTTCTCTTTCTCTCTATCTCTCTCTTTCTCTCTCTCTCTCTCTCTCTCTCTTCTCTTCTCTCTCTCTCTTTCTCACAGTCGACGTGTAGCAACGCGTATCGCCCGTTTGCGGAAATTTCGCGATGATTTCTTGCCCCGGTCGCGGCGCGGCGCTGAAAGGAACCGTAGATGATATCGCCGGATCGTGCGCCGTGGCGTTTATATTCACGTGGCTGTTGCTAATCAAGACACGCGCCCCGCAGTCGAGATGCCGGACACGTACAACGGAGGGAAACGTGAATTGCGCAACAGCCGCTCGCGAGTTCATTAATCCGATAAATTATATCCGGGATTCGCGGTATTGAGCGGCGCGTTAATCTTTATGCGACGGCGGACGATGGACGGAGCCGCTCTGACGTTCTTCCGTTCGCGGCGACCCCGTTCTGTATAGTGATCGTGGCAAAATTTAGGATGTTCGATTTTAGTATCGACGATAATAATAATAAGGATTTGATAAGTTTATTGTAAAATTGTAGATTTTTGAAGGGGTGGAAGATGAAAGAGATTTTAAGTCTTCAGGGAGGAATTTTTATAGTAGGGTATTTATATAGTATGTATATAGTAATTTATATATTATTTTATATAGTATTTGATATAGTATTTTATATATTATTTTATATAGTATAGAAGCCCTGTTCCAGTTGACAGGAAGTAAATTATTTAAAATTATGAGCATTTTTTTTACCAAAGGTATTCTTCCATACAAACATGCAACTAGTACCTTTTAATAACTTTTTTCAGCACCTACAATTAATTAATGAAGTACATAAATTGTTCTATTACAAATAATACAAATTATCTAATTTTTGCAATAATATCAGCGTATCTTTGCACCATTTACTATACATTTCTATCATAAACACATCATAACTATAAAACGAAAACTAACAAAGATCAAAAAGACGAACCAAACATACAACTACTACTTTCTAACAATTTCTATACAACCCAAAGTTAACTAATAGAACGCTAATAGAATATACTAATACCAAACGATTTTACTACAAACAATGCAATTCAATTATCAAATTCTCGTGAAAAAATCCACATTCCATTCATAACCACTGAACCAACCCCCTAAACGACAAAAAAAAAATGAGCGCGCGCAACTATTGTTATAATTTCGTTTCGCTGTAATTTTCGCTAACTTTTTACATATATGTATATGAAAAAAAGAACTGTTCCGTTCCATTGTTCCACAGCCGCGAAACAAAAATAAATTAGTCCTCTTTCCTAGTTCGCCTACTTTTTTAACGAGTAATACGTATATTTATATATTCCTCTGTAGCAGACCAAAAACAACCAAAAAACACATTGTTTTTCGTCGCAATTTCAACTATCGCGTGGCCCGTTCATTGTTACGTTACGCGGCGAATGTACGAGAGCGGAAACATTTTCGGGCGCTGTATTAACCTTCTTCAGGGATGAATTTTTATAATAGGGAACGGTCTATTTAATTTTTTCCTTTTTTATTTATCAAATAATTAATTTCATTCGACGAGGTTTTTCGGTGTTTCGGTATTTCTGTGGAATTTTATAGCGAATAGTTTTTCAATTTATATTTTATTTATAATCAGAATAATCGTAATTTTAAGATAATTAAACGTAAACAATTCGACCTGTACGAACCCTTTGCACTCAGCGCCGTCGTCAATGTTACTTAAGAGACGAAGGGTTAAACAGTGCAAAGGGTTAAAAAACAGACCTGAAAACGTTCGAAAACCACTCGGCGCGGTTACATATTTCTCATTAAAATTTTTCCACGGTGATTTTTCGCGAGCACAGAAAATCACATCGCCGTATCACGAGAAACAACCATAAGTGTCCTCGAAATCGGCAGATTGCTCCGTTCCCCCCCTCCGGTCACCCCCTCGGGTCCGCGCCGTATTGCGGTTGTAATTTCCGTAATACTCGGCCGAATTTCGCGTGTATATACATATAAGCGAGCAGGGCGCGCGCGCGCGCACGCACTTCCGATTTGTGCCCGGCGAAGTTCGAAACCGGGACGAAACCCTCGATAATTAATAGTCCTACTGGAATCAGGAAGTTTGCAGCCGGAGTATTGGGAAATTATTGCCTCCGAATGGACAAGCGTATCGGCCGTCGAGTGTGTGTTGACTGCAATTTGGAAAAGCACCGCGCGGAGAAGCGCATTCGTACCGGACGAGTGTATTGAACAAAATGGTTTTCGCGTTCTGCTTTCCGTTACCGCGCCGTAGCTGGCGCGGGGAATTATTATCAGAAAACGTCGGGATATTATTGCACCCCCGCGCCATTGTTTTACCGGATCTATAAAACGCGCCACCCGTAAATTTGCAGCTTTTAAAGAGAAGCTAATTAGAGGCACGAATTTATTTCACCCGGTGGTTTATTTGCCGATTTTTCGATACAACCCTTCCACGCACTATAGCTTTATCCCTTTGCCCTAATTTAACCTTTGACGATTTAGACTCACGATGGAGATTTGTAATAATAAACTATTAAGTATGAATGTTCAACCGTTCCTTTAACTAGGAATACAATTTTATTTTCTCGTCACCAATATTTAAACATTCGAGTGGATGTAAGTACGCAATAAATATAAAATTCCTTTTTTCAAATTTTATTCTCTCGTCACCAATATTCAAATATTCAAATAAATGTAAACAGACAATAAACATACAATTTCCTTTTACTTCTAAGAAATTAGTGCGATCGAAGAAATTCTAATTATTCGGCAATTATCTCTAATTTTAAAATGTCAAAAGGTTAACGAACTGCGAATCACGCGCAACGCACAATTTTTACAGGTAAATCGAATCGCCAGTAAAAATCCGTTTTCATTGATATTTCGATTGTCTTATTAAACAACGTAACCGCGAACACGATTTTATATATATTTCAATCTTGATCCGATATTCTCTGGTTAAACCGGCGTCTGCTGACTGGACAATTGCTGTCCAGCAATTGCTTGTTACAGAGGAAACGGTATCGCGTCCGTGTTGCATCGTATTTTTAAATTGATTACCGAGAGCCGGTATCGACCGTATTATTTTCCCATCCTCGGTCCATTGGAAATCGTCCGAGTATTTTATGAAAATTACAGCGGAGATGAATAGGGGCTCGAATTACCTTTGGAAATAGACGCGTTGCGTTTGCAACGTGTCGACGGCACGGGAAATTATAAATTATGAATTTTAATGTAGATTGGTAGTCGACGATCTCTGTATGCATTGCCGTTTGTTGCAATAAATTATTTTCAATTGTTTATTGGTTTGTGGATGGGAATGGATGATTTGAACACAGGAGAGAGACTATGGCTGTTGACGATCTTGTGATTCTGTACTTTTTGCTAATATAAAAAGAAATTTTTTTAAAGCATCGACAACGGTTTCTTTTCTTCTTGTATTTTTTAGTCGAGTGTATTGTCACGTTGACAGCTTAAATTTTTAATCGTTTATTGTTTCCTCATGGTAATAGTTGGGGACTAGAAAAATTAATTGAAATTGGAAGACCAGAAAATTTCATTGAAATTGGAAGACTAGAAAATTTAATTAAAAATGGAAGACCAGAAAATTCAACTGAAATTGGAAAGAAGAACTATTCATCAACAAAGTGCGAAAAATTAAAAAAAGAGATATTTCTGAATAATTGTAGAAGGAATTAACCGTAATTGAAGCATGCGTTGCGTCGCGGCGCGTTCCACCATCAAAGAGCGTCATTTAACTGAATCTGTGGCCAGCCAAAGTGCCGACCATAAGAACGCTGGATTTCGTGACGATGATTGAAGCACACACGTTGAACGGCGCCCACGAGACGTTCGTCGCGGCAGAAAAAGAGGATCGTTGTGTGGTGGAGAGAAAGAGAGAGAGAGAGAGAGGTCGAGGACGTGGACGAGGACGTTGGAAGGCGACGCGGGAGGAAGGATCGGGTAGCGGCTAGGAACGAAAGAGGAATGAAGGGAATTAGGGGTGAGTGTGTGGTCCAGTAAGCGGCACTCTTCAATTCCGCGCTGCGGAGCGCCAGTGTAGCCCCCGTCATTTGCATATGAATCAGGATCAGAGGAGAGCGCGCCGAGGTCCCCCGAGCGTGTACGTAGCGGCCATGATACGGGGACAAACAATCGCTCGCAATTATGCAAATCCCGTTGCAGTTGCACGATGTCTTGGAAAAAAAGCGGCGAAAGAGAGGAGGGGGGACTGCAGCTGGAAAACGAGCTCGTTCCGTTCTGCGAGCCTAGGCGACCTCCGTGCGACTATGAGAGAGATGGATAGGTAGATAGATGGGCGAATAGGTGGATAGAGAGAGTGAGAGAGGGAGAGACGGAGGAGGATGGAGAGAGAATGAGAAAATTAGGGATAGAGAGAGGGGATGAAGGAAATAGAGATAGAAGGAGGATGAGAGAAATGGAGATAGTGGGAGGATGAGAGGACTAGACATAGACGTAGGATGAGAGAACTAGACACAGAGAGAGAGAGAGGGTGAGAGAAAATAGGAATAGAGAGAGGATGAGAGAAATAGAGATAGGGGGAGAGGATGAGAAAAATAGAGATAGAGATAGAGGATGAGAAAACTAGACGTAGAGGTAGGATGAGAGAAATAGAGATAGAACGAGGATGAGAGAAATAGACATAGAGAGAGGGTGAGAAATAGGGATAGAGACAGGTAGAGGGAAATAGAGATAGAGGGAGCAAAGGAGAAAAAAAGGGACAGAAAAAGGAAGAAAAGGTGGATAGAGAATGGGGGAGAGGAAAAGAGAGGATAGAAGAGAAATAGAGAAAGGAATGGCGAGAAATGGAGAAAATAAATAGTAAGAGAATAAAAGAAAGAAGAACAGAGAAAAAAGTAGCAAAATGGAGAAGGAAAAGGAGAGAAATAGAAAGAGAAAAAGTGAGGAAGAGATATAGTGGAAGAGGGGAAAAAAGAGGGAGAAAAAGAAGAGAAATAGAGAGACAACAGGCGAGAAAGAGTTACAGAGAAAGAGTGAAAAAATGAGAGAGAAAAGGGGTGAAACAAAGTCTGAAGAGGCGAGAAGAAGTTAAAGAGAAAGATTGAGAGAATTACAGAATGAAAGAGGGAAAGATTGAGAGAATTACAGAAAGAAAAAGAGAAAGAATGAGAGAGGGATAGAGAAAGAAAGATAGAGAAGTGGAGAGAACGAAGGGTGGACAATGAGTAACGAAAGGTCAGGGAATAGAGTAGATACATCGAAGGTTGCGGGATCAAGAGCGGAATCAAGTGTGCCCCGGACGGGTATCGATTATCGACTCGTTCACTTGGCCATTGTGTGTCGACCCCCTGGTCCTATATAGCGACCGCATCACTGAAAACTGGCCATCCGCATTAGCAGTCCCCACTAAAAACCCTCTACGTAGCCGAAATCACGCGAGCACACCTACGTCCGGATCCCCTTCCTCTCTACATCCACTCTGTCTTCCTCCCTCCCTATCTCTCTATCTATCTACCTCTCTGTCTTTATCTCTCTTTCTCTCTGTCTTTGTCTCCCTTTCTATCTATTTCTCTGTCTTTATCTCTCTTCCTCTCTCTTTCTCCCTATCTCAGTCTTTATCTCTCTCTCTCTCTCTCTCTCACTCTCTCCCTATCCCTGCCTTTATCGCTCTTTCTCTCGCTCTCTCTCTCTTCCTATCTCTCTTTCTCTCTGTCTTTATCTCTCCTCCTCTTTCTCTCCCTCTCTCTATCTAGCCATCTCTCTTATTCCCTATCCGCTTCTCGCTCTTTCGCTCGCGCTCCTTCCGCGCTCTCCTCTCTCTCGCATTTGCATATGAATCCGAATTGGGCGTGAGGGATGGTCGGTGGTTGGCCACCATTGCGGGAGACGATAGAGAGACGACCGAAAAGGGAAGAGATACCTACAGAGTAATACGTGTATGCGTCGCGTATGCAGAACAAGTACGCTATAAATTGCAACCCCCGAGCGCGAGCGCCTTTATTTCTGATCCGTGGACATGTCTGATATTGTTTAAGCTACGCGACCAGATTGGCCCGGTCCTTGACGATTTTATTGATTAGGAGAGCTTGCGGCGACGAATCGGTGTGTCCGTCTTCGGACACGGCGACGTATATTGTTCCGGTGTGTTGTTGCTGCTGGTCTGGGATTTTACGCTTTTGTCATAGGAATTTTGTTGAACACCGGCCAAGAGAAATTCAGTAGTACGAGTCAACGATTCGGACCACCGTCTACAGACAATATTATATCTATCACTTAGCCTCGATATTTTCTTACTCTAATTTGAACTATTCAAATCAGATCTTTCAAATAAATAATCTAGATACTTATTCCGCAGTATTTCCTTATCTATACTTAATTAACATTATTTTTTTCGATTCGAAAATAAATTTTTACGCTGCTCCACTACATTTCCCTAATATTATTCAAATCTGAAGAGCATAAAGAATAGAAAAATTAATTAATTTAATTATTTTATAAATCTCGACTTTGCGACATTAATTTGTCCAAACAAAATACTTTAATATTATAAATA
>NC_135775.1:4192372-4194514 GCF_028453695.1 Augochlora pura | reverse complement strand
TAATTGTAAGAATTTTTACTGAATTGTTTAAAATAATAGTTTCGATTTTCGTCACTTTTTTAAAGGGTTTCAATGACTCGGGACAACTCTATATCTTTAAGCCGCTATTGTAGGGGTATTGTTCGCCGCGATACAAATTCTACCTGGCGACAAGTCATCTCGATCGGATTTCAGTCGCCAGGTATCGCATTAATATTGAATTACGTTTCGGACCTGGTCCGATGACGTTGATCGCGTGCTGCTGTTTATATTTCCGGGTTAATTCTCGTCGAGCCGGGCACGGTGTCGTTCATCCGTGACAAAAGATATAATTGGATGCAAAACGAAGGCAGATATCGTTGATTAAGCGCATACCGAATTCCTGTTTTTCTTTTCCACGTGGATGGTTTAATTTTATTAGATTGCAGGTGAATTTGTAGAATTTTCTATGATTTTATGAAATTTTTGTGCAACTGTTGCCATATGTCAGAATGGTATTTTTGTAAAAATACTGTATCATTGATTAATTGTATTCCTTTCTGTTTTTTGTTTCTACGTAAATTGTTTAATTTTATTAGACTGCTGGTGGATTTGTAGAATTTTTTACGATTCCACATAACTTTTGTATAATTGTTGTCATATGTCAGAATGGCATTTTTGTAAAAATACTGTATCATTGATTAATTGTATTCCAAATTTCTGTTTTTTGTTTCTACGTAAATTGTTTAATTTTATTAGACTGCTATTGGATTTAAAGTCCAGTAACAGTTTCTACTATTTCACGAAATTTTTGTGCCACTGTTGCCATATATCACAATAGCATTTTTGTAAAAATACTGCATAGTTGATTAATCGTATTACAAATTCTTGTTTTCCTTTTTTACGTAGATTTTTTAATTTTATCAGAAAATAGTTTAATTTAATTAGACTGTCATTGTAAAAGTTTGTATGATTTCACATAACTTTCATGCAACTGTTACCATACATCAGAATTTTTGTAAAAACACCATAAGTGGTACGTATCCTCCACCTGTTTATGTTGTAACTTTTCGTTCGACTAGAAAATACCAAAAATATTGGACGATGTTTGACAGGCGTCGCCGAGTTACGTTCAAAAAAATTGTCGAACATTTCCCATCGAAATCTGGCCGGAACTGGCCCGCCTGAGATATTCATTGCCGTAGATTTTCGAAAAACGCGCGACCGTACGGAATAACGTAGCATTTTTCTCTCGCTACGGTCTCGTCTATTTTCATATCAACCAACTACAGGTAGGAAAACACGTGTTCGCATCGACTATAGATTTCACGCGGAGCCATTACACTGCTGAACAAAAATTCAGGCGATTTGTAATTTATTTATTCGAGCTATATTTTCGATATATTTTTGGCAAGTTAAAAACGTTAAAAAAGGATAGTTAAAAACGTTACCATCGCGACGGCAACGTTTTAATTAATCCCTACAATGTCTTAACCCTTTGCGCTCAAGTGGTGACTCTAAGGCACTGGGGAAATTTTTATATCTCTTTTCTAAATAATTTTTATATTATCAAAGTTTAGACTTAAAAATTGTTAAATAGTGAAACTGTTGGTTACTACTTACAAGGATCAATTTTGTGTGCATAAAAGTGCACTTACAAGTGCAGTTACGTCGAATAGAAATTAGTACTATGTGTCAAGAAAATTATTTCAGATTTATAATTGAAATAGTTTCGAGTACAAAGTGTTAAAAGCTACATTGTCTCCTTACATTCTAGCATTCAACTTATTTCATACATATATAGATACTATATACATATTTTTAACAAACAAACTCGATGATTTTGAGTTTCAAATGAAATTAGGATTAATAGATACTACATACATATATACATATATATACAGACACTACATAAGGTACAAAAAGAGAACAATTATTCCTGAAAGATCGAAGCAGCATCCCCTTAAGCCTCGCTTCCACGAAAACGATCCGATCGGACCGGAAGCCGCCGGAAGCTGACAGCCGGGTTCGATTCTTCCGGGGTTCGTAACTCGCGCGGTGTTCTCCTTGGGTCTCTGTGAATCGATAGCTCTCCGATCCACCGGCGAAAGGGGAGCAACGGAGGAGAGCGGGTAAAAGAGAGAGAGAGAGAGAGAGAGAGAGAGAGAGAGAGAGAGAGAGAGA
>NC_135775.1:4180792-4192272 GCF_028453695.1 Augochlora pura | reverse complement strand
GCTCGTTATGAAATTCTCAAGGTATCCGTACGGCGGACGCGTTAAGTCCCGTCGGATTTATAATCGGTGCCTGTGTTTGCACTTACAATAAAGCACTGATGGAGTGTTTGCGTTCCAGTTATGATAAAAGAAGAGAGACGAGGCGAGAGAACGCGTCGTCGTGCCTTGGCTTAATCCGCGAGCCAGGCACCGTCGACAAAGGAAAAACGCAGAGGCGTATTGAAGTGGCCGGTTTCACGAGCTGGCTAATTCGCCATAAAGACCGCCGTAAACCCGGCCTAATTGCCCCTCCTTATATCGGTTTCGAATGAATCTTGGCTAGAGCGTCGTAAAGCTTGTCCGCGGAGCAGCGCGGAAGCTGCGGTTCCGCCGATGGGACTACGACGACTTCGCCGAGACGCGCCGTGGTCGGTCACGTGAAAGTGGCGAACTTCTCTTCCCACCTTCTAATAAACCATTATACGCTGCTCCGGAAACTCGCGGCCTCGCGCGGCGCCGCAATTTTCGAAACGTTCATTAGAGATGGCTAAAGAGAGCGCGAGAGAAAGAGAGAGGGTGAGGAAGAGTGAGAGAGAGTGAAGGCAGCATACGTTGCAATTTGCGAGTGTTAAGAGGGAAACTTACGGGATTATTATGCGAGGCGTGTGCATTAGGGAGCGGGGTACACCATGGGATACTCTCTCGCTCGATCGCTGAAAATTATTCTTTCGAGCGTGAGCGACAAATTGCCGTCCTTATTGCCATTATCGGGCACTGCTTATCGCCGGTACGGTAAAATCGTGAGTGAAATCCCGGGGCACGTTTAAACGCGTTCCATGCAAATGAGGAAACGCGTCGTCATCCCCCTTTTACGGGCTCGCAACCGTCGCGTTAACCGTACACCCTCCTCCCACGACGCTACGGGATTCCAGGGGCGGCGGCGGCGATATTTGACGAAATAAAAACCGGAGGCTAAACGGGACACGCTCACGCGACTTCTCTCTCCATATTTAATGCGTTCGGCGCCGCGTGTGTCACGGATGAGAAACGATAAACGGGCGGAATAAGCTTTCACGACACCCTCTGGAGGGCCGAGATACTGCGAGCGCCGTTTATTAGATCGCCGATCTTTAGCACGGCATTGAGAACGATCTGGCTCGGATATCGATTTTTTTCCGACGAGCCGCGCCGGGGCGAGAAAAAATCTCACGCTTCCATACGATTTCGTTTAGTCGAGTAGGGGGAACTTGTAATCGATCGAAGCGATTGCTGAAATTATAGCACTTGATTCACGGTGCAAAATTGTGTCGAAAGTTGATCGGGGAATGGTGGAATTGATTGAAAATAGAGTGTTCTGAAAATTATTAGAAATTGGGGAATTGAATGTTGAGGTGATTTGGAGCAACTTTCTCCTTTACAACAATTTTCTCCGAGGCGTCGTTTAATAGTTATTAACGAAAAACAGTGACCAATGAGAGGCGAGATTGACTGACCATTGTCTTGGTTTCCTTACGTGAGCTGATCTTGACTCTCATTGGTCACTGTTTTTTTTATTAATAACTCGTAAATGAAGCTGAGAATTACATTTGTGCTAAGGAAAAAGTTACTTCAAATGACGTCAGAATTATGTTGGATATTAATACCTATATAAAAAAACCTCGTTATACACTTGTTATTGAAATTGTATCAGTTTTGCAAATATTAAATATTTTCTAAGAAGCGAATTTTTTAAAAAAATTCCTCATTAAATACGAGTTAAATTAAAATTAAAAAATCAAAAAATGAATAAATTAAAAAATTAAAAGATTAAAAAGTTAATAAATTAAACGACTAAAAGATTAAAAAATAAATAAATTAAACGATTCAAAGATTGAAAAATTAATCAATGAAACGATTTAAAGATTGAAAAAAGAAGAATTCGATCGTAAAAATAAAAAAGTAAATATCTAGAAAACAATTTAAAGCCAATAAGAAGCTTACATCGTTCACGTAAGAATGCTTATGAGAATTCTCTTGATAGAAGTCTCCGGGCGAAAATCCATACAAAAATCGCGATACACTTCCCGTAAATTCCGCTGGGGAGGGGGAGGGGAAAAATAAAGTAAAATTTATAGGGCACGTTATGCTGGAACGCTATCGCAGTTAATTTTCCATAAAAATTTATAAACCGTTGTATTAAAGGTTAAACGTATTTTATCGGTTAGCCGCGTAGCATACGTGTATTCGGGGGTAACCGTAACCCTATTACCCTTATACCCAGCCACTCGGTTGCCGTGGTATCAAGAGCTCGAGTTTATACGTGCCCAATCCCTTCTGCGTTTCATCCTGGATCAGCTAGTTGGGCTCATCAGTTAGGCTTTGCGTAACGGACGTCAAGATAAAGCAAGCTAAGGATACCGCATTCGACTCTCTACGCGTGATGCGTGCGATTTTTAAACCGTCGCTGATTGCGACGATTGTGCTTGCTTGATACGAGAATTACCGAGCTCTAAAAGCTGCCAAGGTAAATATATATTTTATTATCATGACAAGTTTGATATTTATTTGAGTCATCATTTTTAGTATAGTGCGTGCTTGAACGGAGAAGTTTAGGTGAGAATTTCTTATAGAAAGATTTATTTAATAGCAGAAATTGTAAAAGGATTATTTTTACTGCTTTGGGGGATTTAGTTTTAAAATAGAAATAAATTTATGAATAAACTTGTAGAATATGTAAATTGCTTAATTGTCACTTGAGCAATGAACTCGTCGATTATATTTAAAAAATGTTTAATCTTTGAACCTTTATAAAATCGGATTAAAAAATCCTAAAATATTCTGTCGAAGACCATTTTAAAGAATGAACTCTCTACTTTCACATCCCTAACCTCACTTTTACCGAAGACTTCTAAATTACATTAATTTCACTCACCAACACAGCACACGACGATGTAATAAGTCTGAGTATGCTCACCTGAAAGAATAAAAGTTATTAAATTAGTATCGTTAACATATTACAACAAAAATGATTAAAATTATATCGTTAACATATCACAACATAAATTGTCAAAATTACATCGTTAACATATTATAAAATATAGTGTTAAAATTACTTCGTCAATATATTAGAACATAAATTCTTAAAATTACATCGTCAACATATTACAAAATAAATGGTTAAAATCACATCGTTTTATTAGAAATATAACTCTGCATATTCAAGGGAACGTTGGCGCAGAAATGCTCGGTCGAAAGTTATCTCTCGGCGGCGGCGCCTTTGGCCACCGGGATTGTCATTAGTAGGAGGAATTTGGCTTCGCCCGAGATGCCCGGCACAGATTCTTTCTTTCAATCCTTGTTACCTGTAAAGAAATTACATCGCTTTTGTCGTGGCAGAGTAAATTTCTTCGCCGGGGCGAGCGCGCGGCGGACCCGTAGCCGCGGCGGCCATATGATTTCCCAGGGGTTCGGCGCGCCAGCATTTTTGCAAAACGCCGCGTTCCACAGCTATGACCAAATATGTACACACGTTTGTGTCCCACAATAAAAGGAAAACACCGGGAGAACAAGGCACGCGCGCGGATAGATGAAAAATCTCAATCTTTCCGGTGATAAATTAAACCCGGCGAACTCCCATCGCGGCTCCTACGCCCGCCCATCCTTTTCACTTCTTTCGCGCGAAATCTGTGCACTCGTTCGCCTCGCTTTGATTCCCGATAAATACGATTCGATTTCCTGTAAAATTCTTTGTCGCGCGGGGAAGATGCGGCGGTAGTAATGAACCATTTTGTAGAATTAAAAGTTAAAAGAATTGCAAAGGAAAAATTGTAGTAGACATTTTATATTGGATTTACGATCGATCTTTAAAATTTAACAGTTTATTATTATTATTTTTAATTTGAAGCTATCATGTTATTACTTTTTAATATTTATAAATTCTTCAGTCGCCTTTGTAACATATTCTGAAAATTTTATTTTCAGGAAAGATCGTCGAAGAATTTCTTACGCCGTTTCAAGGCTCAAAACATCAGCGCCTTTCTCGGCGAGGATAATCCGCCTGGCACAGCATCACCCGAAAGAAACGCGTGAGGAAGTAAAATCGGGTTCAGGGCGGACCATAGCGGGCAATTAAAGTCCCAAATTCGTAATTATCACGGCGCCGTGCCGATCACCGTGCGGACGTGGGAAAAGGCGAAGGAAAAGGGTCGGAGTTTTACGGGAAAACAACCCCCGGGAAAAAAGTTACGTTCGAGCACCGGTGGCGAAGGAGCGAAGGGCTGGCAATTAAAGGAGAGGCCGGGGGTAAAAATCGCCGAGGGTCAGAGCCTCCTCGTATTATTATGTATCCCTTTTAAATTAACGCTGGCGTGTATTGCCGCTCTCAACAGATGCAAAGACCCGGCTCTCTCCCTGTGTACGTCGCGTGTCCGTGTGCCCGCCGCTGTCCGCCCTCGTGGCGGTTGAACCGAGGGGACGGAAAAGAAGAGGCAGGAAGACAGACGACGCGGAAAAGCGAGAAAAAGGTGAGGAGGGAGGGCTTTTCGCCGAGGGTTTTCGAGGAAGAAAGAAGTCCGCGCGAGAAGAGGACGCCGCGCGCGCGCGCGCGCGCGAGCGGGCGGGGAGGCAAGAAACGGGCGAAACAAGAAGGCAAGAGTCGGAACTGGCGAGGCCACGCGACATTACGCGTAATTATAGTGACAGCAAGAAGCGGGCACGAGTTAAAACTTATGATAATACGGCGCTGGCTGGGTAGCTTCTATAAATGTACCGGGGTATGTAACGCCAAGTGTTCTTCTGTCTGTGCCGCGTCTTCGCCGCGCACATCGCCGAACCGCCCGACAATCTCTCTTTCCTGCTTCGCGACGAAATCCTCTGTCGCTCTGCGCCAGCCGCGAGGCTTTATCGCGCTGTCGTTATTGTCGGTGGCCCTGCGTAACGCTTTAACCCCTTGCGCCGCGACGACAGGCTCGTGATTCGTGTAAGATCTACTAAATATGAATTAATTATTCATTTCTTCCGCATCGAGATAAAGATAGATTTTTCTTTTGTCAAAGTCCAAGAACAATAAAGACAATAAAAGAAATAAAAACTGTCTAGTATTAAATTAATAATTATGCTAAATTAGAGCTTTCCGCAGCGATTGTTAAGGACACGAGGTATTTGTTTATTGTGGTAAAGTTTAATAGAACTATTAATCGTCGGAAAATTAATAATCGAATAATATTTTTCATCTGGGTCTATATGGACCCGAGCTCCGTCCACCAAGCATTAATAATATTAAAAAACTAACAATATTATAAAGAGTGGTATTTCCAACACCTTTAACACAATTAGGTTAATAACAAATGTCAACAATTTTCCAAATCGAATTTCCAAAGCATTTTGATAGCATTTTCAACGTTGATTCGAATTTTATGCGAATGATTTTCTCCAATTATTTTTTTCATAACACAAAAAAACGCTTCGTTTATGACAGAAATAATCGGATTGAAAAGTCAATACAGAGTTCGCTTTAATATTATAGCGAGCGGATATTGCAGTCAAAATTTCAGCTCGAAAACTGTATATACATTATTGTTCGAGTCGTTTCAATTTCGATGATAATTATTGGCAAATACAAAAGCTTTCGAAACCCTAAGCGTCCTATGATGAAACGTGTAAAATATAGGAGCATCCATAGAGATGTATCCGTGTAATATCAATAATCGTAAATTAATACTGAGCCTTTGCACTCGTGGGATTCGCAGCGGGTTCGATGATCAATTTTATATGACGCCGCTTTGGAGCTCTCGAGTGCAAAGGGTTAATACAATATCATATAAACTGTAACGTATATTAATCTTCTGCAATCTTCTAAAGTATGCATTGGCCAATTAATTGTTCAATGCGAAGTGGTGTTGTTTAAATTGGCATAGCATGTGTATGTGTCACATATAATTTATTATATAGTTCATAAAATTTCAATGGTATTATTTTTTAATAAGCTAAGGTTATAAAATTTATTATAATCTATAATAATTATATGTTATCTAATATTGTTATATTAGACTGTATATTATATTATATATTGTTATATTAGACTGTATATTACTATATTACACTATATTATTAAATTATACTGTCAATGCCAAGATTGAATAATTTATTGCAATATATTGGTATACCAAGCTTTTCCCACAGACTATTCCTAACATCAGCAACTCTTAAATAAAAATAACTTAAAACCGGTCGCATCGACCGGCTAACTATACTCGGCATTACTAGACCGTCGCAGACACGTTGTCGTCGGAAATGCAGAAACTCGGTATCGCTGGGGGATTTAATAAAAGCGAGAGGCCCCGCGTTAACAAGAACAACGTCAACATATTATAAAGTTGACGGGCGAGCACTTCAAGCCGCATATTTCGCGAGGCGGTACGAGCCGCGCGAATAAGAAAAAGGCGCAAATTATGACGTACGAAGTGCGCGTTTTGACTCCGTTGCTTCCCTCTCTCTCTCTCTCTCTCTCTCTGTGTGTATATACCTACATATATATATATGTGTGTGTTTTTTCTCTTCTGTGCTTCATAGAGAAGAAGCATCACTTCAGACCGGAATAAATCCGCCATTAATGTAAGTGGCGTAGAACAGCGTGCCGGGCTCCGCGGAGAAAACGTTCGGTGGAACGTTTTACGCGAGTACGCGCGGGGGTCTCTCGTTTTCTTTCCATTCATTCTCGAAACTGTTAGAACAACCTGCGTTATTCATAGCCCGGCAACATCGAATTTCCTCCTCGCAATTACTGGCATGCTCGTTCGCATGTCCGTAACCCGGGGATATATACGTACACGTACACACATATATATATACACACAGACACACACGCATCGGCAGTCGTTGTCATTATTTCTCTTTTCTTTTGTCATTCCGTCTAACGACGTTTATCCCCGTATTTGCATCGCGGCCCGTCATATAATTTTCTATACTTCGCATGACGCTCGAATCGCGGTTGCTCGCCCGTGTCTCACACCGCCGTCCCAGGGATTGTATCTCATTAAACGGCGGCAAGGACGTCGCAATTAGATAATTCACAGCCAACGACGCATCTCCGCGATTTTCTCGCCGGACAAAGGATCCTTCTCTCCCCCCCTTCCTTCCCATTGGCCACCGTCCCTCTGACCGTTTCCCCTCCCGTGACGCGGCGGCGAGAGGCCGCCCGAATGCGGCTAAAAATGGTCCCGTTTAACAAGTGCGAAAAAATTAAACATCGAAAATAAAAAGAACGGCACTTATACAGGCAGTTAAATTCGCATTTGGCGCACGACAGCGGGTACAATTATTTTTCATTCTCGAACCGGACCCCCGGCCGCGGAGAAACGCGTTATAAAATTATTGTTCGCGGTGTTGGTGTTCCCTTAATTGAACTAATTAGTATTAATGCTTGTCGACTTTCGCGTCGTTTCGTCTTCTCGTTTTTATTCTGCGAGATATATCTTTTTTGTGAAATCGTGTACTTTGTATCGTGAAATTACTGAACATTAATCATTCGATTAATGAATCTAAGATTATTATTTAAACTAAGCATTTCGGCTGTTTTAAACTCTAAAGTAACTAATAAAATTCAGTTCGTTCGAATATAAATATTACAAAGAGAATTAAAATAGTAACCATTTGTAATTTAGTGGTGACTCTGAGCAATCATTGATATTATTGCAGCACGTTTTAAAATAATTTTTATATTGTGAAAAATTAGATTCCATATCCATGAAATACATTTTGTTATATTAAACGGTAATGCTATATGTCCGAAAAGTTATTTTGGAATAATAGTTATAATTTATTTATTTCGCACTGAATTTAACCAGCCTAGAAGTAAACTTTCAATTTAGGATAAATAATCGTTCAAAATGAAATAAATTCTTTTTCTATAAAAGATAAACTGTCTATCTTTATAGTACATATAGATAAATATATCTTTATACTGTAAAAGACAAATTGTATATTGCTATAGTATATGTATATGTATAGATAAATATATCTTTATAGTATAAAACTGTAAATACGTGAGAAGAATTTAATAATATCATAACACTATATTAATATTAACAAACTCGTTAAAATAAATAATTTAACTTGATCTCCCTCCAATCGATGGCCATTTTTACTTCGCACAAAGATCGTCAATCCGCGCGACAGTCATCGCGACCCAGCAAAATGGCGTGTCTTGGCCCGAAACACTCGGTCTGCATAAATTCGCGAGGCTCGTACCCACGACCCTTTTTTCTCGCGCTGTTTCCCACTCTGGTTCGGCATCCGGGCGTCCTGTGTGCCAGAAACAGGCAACAAAATCGGTCCGTTGTCAGCCGGTGACACGTTAAACGGCGTAGAATAGCTCTCGCGCGCGCGGGGGCAGGGTGGTGCTCGTCTACGCAGAGAGAAAGAGAGCGAGAGAGAGCGAGAGAGAGAGGGAGAGAGAGGCGTAGGGGCCGTAAAACGGCTTTCGAGTGCGTGTTAAGGGCACTAAACGGCCGTCTTTTTTGAGAGGCCAGCTGGGAAGAATTGATAGCTCCCCGCGACTGCCGTTGATGGCGATCGATGCCCGCTCGTTATTGTAAGATTTGTTGCCGGGCGTTCTGTGCTACATCGCCGCGCCCCGGCTTGTTCACACCTTGTACGCCCGGGCTTACTGCCCGCCGCGCCGCGCGGCCCTTTATGGCTGAGCACACACAGTCGCCCTTCCCCTCTCTCTCTCGCTCTCTCTAATAAGAGGTTTTATCGGCGAATCATCGCGTACGAGTGGTCGCGCTATCAATCTGCCAGCGCCCTGCCCCGTTGAAACGCGAATTAATGCTTGAACGTTATTAAATGCTCGGGCCGAATACACGTTTTAGCGGCGGCGCAACTCGCGCAACCGGCCTGATTACTAACTAGGGCTAACAATGATCGATCGCAGTTTCATCGGAACCAAGCGAGGGGGGGATGGGGGGGGGGGCCGGCCCTCTTCGTACGCGCCGCGAAATACTTACGCGAACAGGAAGCTAATTATGCCAGGCCGTTCGCTCGTCCGCGGTGCACAGGCTTTTCTTTCGCGGATCCTTTTGTCGTACAATATCGATTTCCAAGGTCGGCCGCTGCCGCAATTCACATGCCATGGCTGTTCCACTCTCTCTCTCTCTCTCTCTCTCTCTCTCGCTCTCTCTGTCTTTCGTGACTTTAACGCGTTCACCACGCTGATCGCAGGAAATTGCGAGTAGAGGGAAAATGCGTTTCCTCTTCTAATAATCGTACGGCGGGGAAGGATAACCTTAAGTGCTACCAAAGTATCCATAATTTTGTGTTAGGTATAGTAAGGTTTGTAAAAAATACTTAAAATTGGGTGCTTATTTGCGAAGAATCTGAGGACTTTTATGCGAATAAAAATTGTTAAAGTTGATGCTAAGAAACGTATCATGAAATCGTACTCGCGAAAGTGTTTCCTCGATTTTTTATAAGAGTTGCACGTAATATAGAAATATTCTCAGATTTCTCTAAGGTCTTTACGATTTGAATTTCGACCTAATCGCTTCTCCCATAAATGCATCAAATCCGCAGACTATTTACGATATATATAAATGAAAATTGTTTAGCTTAATACTGACGAATGTATGATGAAACTATACTCAAGAAAATGTCTTCTCTTTTTTTTATAAAAATTCTACATATTATAGAAATATTCTCGAATTTCTTTGAGGTTTTCAGAATTTTAATTTCAACCTAATCGCCTGTGCCATAAATGCATCAAATTCACAGTCCATTTACGATATTGTAAATATATAAATAAAAATTGTTTAACTTAATACTAAGTAACGTATAATAAAATCATACTAATAAAAATGCCTTCTCCCTTTTTCTATAAAAGTTGCACATAATATAAAAATATTCTCAGATTTCTCTAAAGCCTTTACAATTTCAATTTCAACCTAATCGCTTCCGCCATAAATGCACCAAATCCACAATCCAGATATAACATATCCTGCTACTCGAATTATCCACGAGATATTCAGTTAAACAAAGATAGCCCTTGCGCCCGGGCATCTCGCGAGATGTATCGCGACACCAGGTATTTTTAATCATTTTCTTGCGCCGCTATATCCCGCGGAATGGCGCGGAATATGTTTTATGCTGATGTTGATGTTGCAATGGCCGCGGAAGTTCTGGCTCCGGTTTTGTTGCGAGTTGGGGAGGGTTGCTTGATATTTATGTCCCCTGTCCTGAACACGGTTTCATACTTCTGTTCTTTTCTTGCAAGTGACTGGCCTGCCACGTGTGCACGATCCTTTTTTTATTACTCGCGTATTCGAATGCGAATTTGTGTTTCGGTTGCTTTGGTTAAGTTGACTTTTTAGTACAATCTTTGAACATACATTGAATTTTATTTTTTTAAACTTTCATTGAATTGTCTTTTTTGGAAGTTTATGATTGTTATTGTATTGGGCAATATAATCTATTTATTCAGATATTCAGTACTTCAAGTACGACTTGGTAAAAAATATTTTATAGCCAATTAAGTCAGTATATTCTTCAATTAATATATTCTTTGGTTCTAGAGCACCCTAAAAAATATTTCCCTGCCAATTAAAACATTATAATTCAATCAATAAATTTATTCTGATCCTAGATCAATTCTAAACCATTCTAAAAATATTCTCTGATTAATTAAAAAATTATATCCTTCAATCCATTCCCCTGGTCCTAAATTACCCTAAAATATATCATCTAACTAATTAAGAAATTTTGTTCCTTCGCGAATCTATTTTTTGGTTCTAAACGACTCTACAAAATATTCTCTAAAATAATTAAAATATATTTAAAAAAATAATCTATTCTGAGCCATACCAAAAAATATTCTTCTGCTAACTAAAAAATGATATTCCTCAACCTCAATGACCTAAACAAATATCCTCCACTTAATTCAACGACCATACAGTTCAACCAATTTATTATTCTTCCGGTACCAAAAGACAGCAAGTAATCTTTCAATCGACTCTCAGAGTTCCAACAACTGCCAACACTGAAAGAGCGAAGCAACCGTGGAAACGGTAACGTCCCGGGTATCCCTCAACAGCGTCGGAAGTCGCCGATACGGGGCGGACAAAACAATCGCGAATGCTAATGTTTCTCCGAGCTGGGACGCATGTATCAGAGCGGACAGGTCTCGCGCGCAGGAAGGTTTGAGAGACGGGCAGCGACAACTGGCTCGTACGAAAATCGAGATCAATGTTCGAAGTTTTATCCAGCAAGTTGCCCCGATTCCAGTGAATTTAGCGCGGAAGGAGCGACGGCAGCGACGGCGGCGGCGGCGGGGAAGGGTTCGCTATCGAAATTGATGGCCGATCCCCGGCAACGACGGGCCCCGGAGTCAAGTTGATGGACCAAACGCCCGATAAGGTTACAGAGGGGCGATCCGGGAACGCTCGGACGGAATATATATTTTCCTCCATATGAGCAATGCCGGGAGAGAGAGGGAGTTTCCACTTCGTTCCTCGTATCTGACGGCGGCCGCG
>NC_135775.1:4141668-4180292 GCF_028453695.1 Augochlora pura | reverse complement strand
AAATTAATGGACTTCTTTCATACACAATCTTCAAAATAATCTTCAAACCATTCCATCAATAAAATCTTCAACACCATATAAAATATATTCATTATCATTCTAAAACATCTACAAACAATTTCAAACCGACTAAAACCAAACCAAATAAAATAATAAAATAAACTTCCCTCATCTCTGCACAATCGCGTCTTTCTTCCCAGAAAAACTTCTTTAAACGTCGGAAATCTTCCACGAGCTTTCCAATCGTTGTCAAACACGTCCAAACCAGGTCGATACAATTTTTCAACTCTGTCTCTCGATCTTCCGAGTTCCTGTTTCAACGAGATCTTTAAATCCTGTAGAAAAGATGCTGGCGAATCCTTTAAGACCCGAGTGACCGACGTCAAACTTCATTAAACGAAGCCGCGGGACTTATTGCTCCGAAACAATCCTGTTAAACGACGCTCCGAGAACGAGAGAGAGAGAGAGAGAGAGAGAGAGAGACAGAGAAAGAGAGAGAGAGCAAGATGGAGAAAGGAAGAAACAAAGACAGAGAAAGGGAGAGACATAGAGAGACACAGAGAGAGGAAGAGAGAAAGATAGAGAGACAGAGCCAGAGAAAAGTAGAGAGAGAAAGAGAGAAAGATAGCGATAGAGAGACAGAGACAGAGACAGAGAAAGATAGAGAGAAATATAGGGATAGAGAGAAAGACAGATACAGAGCCAAAGATAGATAGAGATAGAGAGAGAGAGAGAGAAGGACAGAGATAGAAACAGAGAAAGGGAGAACGACAGATGGAGAGACAGAGAAAGAGAGATCAACAGAGACCGAGATAGAGATTGAGAGAGCTAGAGCTAGAGAGAGAGAAGGCGAAGGAGAGCTGGGTAAAGATGACGACAGCCGGCGCAGAGTAACCAGTATTTGAACTGGAACGTAGCAAACGCAAACGGTTGTAGATAGAGAGGATTGGTAGGTGCAGGGGATAGAAAGGGATCGGTGGATGGCAGAACGCGAGTACTCCTCATCCGAGAGACTCTCCCCTGAGATGCTTAGAGAGACGCTATCGGCTACTTCATTGCTCATCACGACGTACCAGTTCCAGCCTGAACAAAGCTTCCTAGCAGTGCTTTTCTTGCGGCTCCCTAATCTGGCTTAGAGGAGTCCTGCAAACGCGCTCACCACTGCTCCCGCACCGTCGTCCCAATTTACCTCGGAAGGAGCCATATCATGCTAGCGCGGCAAGATATCTTAAATAATGTCTACGATGCCGGGGCTACGATCGGCACCACCGTTGCACCGGATTATGATGTACCGGGAAGGAAACAATTGAACCCGTCGGATCGCGGCCGTTCCACCAACTATTGCCGCGTTAACAGAAAACCGGCCACGGAATCGTTGAGAAATATCCCTTTGTCATTTTTATCGGCGGCAATTACCTTCCACCGTGTTAATTTCGAGGGACAATTTTGCCTTGCTAGTTGCGAGCTCGAAAGGATATAACTCGGCGAAGAGAACATTTTCTCTTCGTTTCACTTCAGTTCACTTTTTTTCATTAGTTATCTGATTCCGACGAGTATTAAAGCAATATTGATTAGTAATGAAAATTGTTCGAAGTTTCTAGGACGATACAATTAACCCTTTGCAATAGAATTAATTACATTTGTGCTTTGCTGGTTAGCAGTTATTCGTCGCTAAAAATTTCTATAATAGGACCAGATAATTTCCTTTTCTGCCTATTATTTTTATTTAAATTCTCATAAATTCTGCGATCGATTCAGAAGTACACGAAGACCGTCCCCGATTAATTCGACCAAGCAGAAAATAATGGAACACCGCTCCCAAATTCCCCCGGATGCTGCCACCATTATTTCAGCTGGCCCGCTTTGATCGTAAATGCAAAAGATACCGGCGGGCCACTTGTTCGCCGGGTAATTTGCTCGGCTACTTATCGATTGCTGCTTATCGATATTAAAGAACGAATTTTCCCTTGAATAACCGCGAATCGTGGCTATACCAATCGCGCGCGCGCGTTACATTCCTTCGAGCACGAGACAATTTCGATTTGAATAATTCGCGGCTCGGCGGTAAAATTTGCGGCTCGTAAAAAAAGAAAAAAAAAGGAAAAACCATGTCGACGGATGGGAAAATGTGTGGAATCGGTCGAACGGCACGCGCTTCGATTCGTACCGCGAAAGAAGGGAAGAGGGTTTCCATAATCGACGTACGCGCGGGGGTGCGCGAGCGCGCCAATCATTAGAACCGGCCAAAAATATCACAAAGGGAATGGCGATCCATGGCTCATCATCCGCAATCACGTTTATACCGGAAAGATGGGGGGGGGGGGGGGGGGAATGCATTTTGCCGGAACCGAAGCACTTTGATGCGGTGGAAATTGCTTAAAATCCGTTTTGCTCGAACCGTCGGGGTGCGCGCGCGCGCGCGCCCGCCTACAACCGTGATATAATTCTGAGGGAAAAATTCTGCTGTGCCGATTAAACTCGCACCGTCAAAGGGACAGTTCTCCTATATATACGTGCACGATGGCCGGCGAAAGGGGATACGGGAAGACGCGGCTGGCGGAAAAAAAGCGGCAGTCCCTTTTTGTTTTTATTGTTCAGCGACGAGCAGGACACGCGATACGTTGGCGGTATCGGTCGCGACGGGATCGATGATAATGAACGCGAATCGAATTTAATCGGTTTTAATGCCAGTCGGGAAAAAACGCGGAACACTTTGACGAATTTTTTTTATAGAAGGTTCCGTGGACAGGTTCTTTCAATTCGATTTATTCGTTTATTAATGTCGAAAGAAAATCTATTATTAGACTATTTGGCTGCAAGTCATTGAAACTATTTGATAGAAGATCAAAAGTGTATGTTGAAATCATATTGATGATTAATGAGCACCAAATAAACTAGTAATTCTGATTACTGAATAACAGAGATACAGTTAAATCAAATATAGCTAGCGAGCATGATTCATTTAATAAGCGATAATAATAGTACACCTGCTGTTAACTCTGAAATTCGACAATGATATTGACTTAGGTTTATACAATGTATATTAGGTGCGTCACTAAATGTGCTAATAAATTATGCAATTTGTTAAGTAAATTGTTAATTCTGTCAATGGCGACATCATTGTGAATTTTTGTAAATTAGTTGATTTTTCATCTGTTTGTCAATTATTGCCGACTTGATGTTTCCTTTATCTGTAAATATTTAGGCTTATTAATGTTTGTTAATATCTCTTAATATTTGTTAATATATGTGTTAATATTTATAAAACCTCTGTTATATTTATAAGACATAACCTTGACATAATCAATACGAATTGAAAAAGTATTAGTAATAATAAGGTCATTCAAATAATGATCAAAACTTATTTCACAAACTAAGCAAAAATATATAACAATTTTTAATTCAATATTCTTAAATCCATAACTAACAAACTAACCTCTCTATCACCCCTGAAATAATCCAAATCCTCCCTTCAAATTTAAAAAAATTCAATCCCCTTCAAAAATACTGTCAAACAAAGCCTAAAATACGCCATAAAAAACGCTAAAACATAAACAACGCATCGCATAAATTTAAAAAACACCATCACCCACTTTCACCGTAACATTTCACGGTAAACGGCGAGCGGCAGCAAAAATATTTGCGGAATCAATCCGCGTCGCGTTCCGCAGCGCCAAGACCGACCCTAACAACCGTTCACCCGTCCCCCGCCCCCACCCCCCTTGTCTTCCCGCGGGGGATGTCATTCGTGATTTACGAAATGACTTTAATTAACTCGATTTAAATTGTCAGATAGAAAGCGAGGGTGGATCGGAACGCGAGCCACGAAGAGGGAGGGTAGAGAGAGAGAGAGAGAGAGGGGAGAGAGAGAGAGGGGAGAGAGAGGGTTGGACAGGGTGAAAAGGGTGCGACAAAAAGCCCGGCCCGCATTCCGCTCGTCGTCACCAGAGTTCGCCCGCCACAGGGCCGCCACGTGTCCGATCGTAATGATTATCCGCCGCACGCTTACCGGAATACAACGGGGGACCGTCGGCTGGCGGCGACGTGTTAAACTATCGTTCGGTTCCGGTGGTCGGACTTCGTCGGCCGTCACCGTGCGACGCCTCGATCAACCTCTTAAACGCGGCTGGATTTTGCGCGAACAAAGTTTTTCATAACTAAATTACCATTTTCTTCTCAACACGTTCGTCGCCGCGTCACCCATATCTGGGTGACACTAATTTCTGACCAATCTTGAAAATATATTTTTGTTGCAAAAAATTCGAGCAAAATGAATTCGACTGCGATCTTTCGAATGCGAAAGAGTTCCAATGACATCCCCTTTGATAAATGTGAACTGTTTATTTTCATTAATTAAATTGCTTTAATTGCGCGGGGATTTTAGTGTCTAATTGTCGGCGACGAACGTGTTGATAAATATATCTTTTTCCTTTTCCTCTACCTTTTACTTTTGAGAGATTATTAAAGTAGAAAAAGTGCTCGTCCTTCTAACTAGGAAGAGAATAGTACGGCAAAGGGTTAACCAGGTGCACGGTGGACAAGCGATCGGCCGTTTTCTGGGCCGCCGAGTATAACTTAGATTTTATTTATCCGAGCCAAACAGCGCGGCGCAGGCCGCGCCGGATCAATTAAACAACGAGCGCCGTTGTCGGACCGAGCGGCGGAAAAGTTTACACGCAAGCGCTAAATTTCAAATGTTTTGTACAAACTGTCGCCGTTCTACCGAAACACACTGCGCGTTTTCACACTACTTTTGTTATCGTGTTCTACCCGCTTCTATCTCGTGCATTGTTTTTTGATTTTATTTCGACTCCTTTCTTTTTTTATTTTATTTCAACGCCTTTCCTTTTGTTTTATTTCATTTCACTTCCTTTCTTTTTTGATTTTATTTCAGGGCTTTTCTTTTTGTTTTATTTTATTTCAGTGCCTTTCTTTTGTTTATTTTATTTCAGTGCCCTTCTTTTGTTTATTTTACTCGGAGAGTGATCATTAGTGAACAAATGATTTAGGATTTTAGTACTAGGTTCACAAAACTCGTCGAAATGGCGGGGACTTTTATAAGTTGCGATTATTATTTAACGAAGCGTTCGATAAGATTTTTCTCTTGAAAAATCAAGGAAAGAATAAAAGACGATTTTTTGATACTTAGAATGAAACTGATTTAAATTGTCTAAAATACAATTTTCTAAACAATCCTATACTATCATCAAAATCAATGCTTAAACATTGATCGAACGTGACCAATTTCCCGAATCACCAAAATCGACGGAACCAACAACCCCCGCCACAACCACCGCGTCACCGATCTCGCGACGCCATGAAAATATCCGAGGGGCCCCGGGCGTAATCCGAAAAACTCGGACAGAAATTCAAATCAGCCCCCGGTCCATAAAGGTTAATTCGAGAAGCCGGGTGTGGACCGTCGTCCTCGTAATCCCGTGCGCGAAGTCCCGGACAGTTAGCATACACGGCCGTCAGGTATAAAAAAAAAAGGAAGAAGAGGGGGGAACGGCGAGAGGCGGTGCAACAAAACAGAAAAACGAGGAAACAAGAAGAGAAAAAGCAACGGGGGTGGGAGGGGAAAAATAGTTTACTTTTTTTTCCATGCCCGCCCGTCTTCCGCTTCTTTTTTTCTCCTCCTCCTCCTCCCCCGCCGCAGCCTTTCCATCCCTTTCATCAGCGGACCGGTGAATAGAAAGGGGACGCGCGGAGCGGCGGCCAGGCGATAGGGGGCGGAGAAGCACGCCGAGAGGTATCCATCTGTTTCACTTGAACAAGGCACTTTCCCCGTGGCAGCACAATAACCAGGACCGGTTATGTACGTGCCTGAAATAAAACGGGGACCTTCGTTCTTAAAGTGTTTCCGTCGCGCTCGCCGCGCCGCGAAAAAGCCAGACTCTATGTTTGGATAACAAAATCGATAGACCATAAGCCGGGGTGGCGAGCCACCCTTCGATGGGGGAGGGTGTCTCTCTGTATCATCTCGCGATACTTTCGCTGGCCGGGGCTGCTGTGTCTTCGCGACGATTATTTAACCCTTTCGCTATTGAGTAGTTGACACTGAGGTACGGAATATATATATTATACAATTGCGTTGAATAGCAAATGTCTTAAATAACAAATGTGTTAAATAGAAATGTTAAAATCAATACAAGTTACTCCTAAAAATCGTGCGATATCCAGGGGGTGAAAACAACCCCTAAGTCGTCTGTAATGATCATATTTCAGTAAAAATAACTTTCTTCGGTTAATTATATTCTAATTAAATTTTATTAAAATCGTCATATTAAAATTGTACGTACAGTTGAATATTAAATAACAAATATTAAAATCGACACAAGCTACTCCTAAAAATCGTGCGATCATTCAACGAATCCTAAACGAAAACACAGTTTTCTAATCGACCGCGATCCGCGTTCAGCCGGGAATAACGCAAACAATTATATAACAACTGCTCAATCTTTCATTACACGTCGCGCACAATCGCGCGGAATTTAAATTCAGACTTCAAACGAACGCCGGTCGCCTCCTGTGCACGAGTAAACTCGATTATCGTAATAAGCCCGGCGCGGAATTATAAAGCGTGCTTGAATTACCTTACCGTAACGGAATAATATAATAAATTGCGACAATAACAATAATAATAATAACACCGTTGAGCGGCGAGAACGGCAACGAGAACGTATTGTATTCGTTAAAATGAACTCTGTTCCCCGTCTGGGTCGCGCGAACAGTTTGTTTGTGGGAGAATTTATCAAATATAATTCCATCATCGTAACCACAGTTCTAGTAGCTCTTTTTTAACCGCGAAACTGATAAAGGACGACGAATATTAAATCACGTTTTTACCGTTGGTATTTATTTCCGCGTTTTAATTAATTTTTAAGCATAAACGTTGTTCGCACAAGGCGAAATTAACTGGCATCGTTTTGACGCGTGTTTGCACGATTTCGCTGGACAACAATTATTTTTCTCTCTTAACGTGTATTTAACGTATCTGCCAACAAGTAAAAATTATTTATAAAATATTTGAAATAATAATTTTATTTTTCTGCGGGTTCGAAAGGGGCCGGTTTATTTATTTATTTATGGTACTCTAGTATGGTGGGAATGATTTTTGTTGTTAAGACAAATATTATTACCATTTGCACAAAGTATGTTATACGAATTATAATAACATAATATATTAATCAATCTGCTTTATTTTGCTTTTTATATCAGGTTACGAAAAGAAATAATATAAAAGCTAAAAAATTGACATATCACAAATATCATTTTTACACGAATAAAAAACGATAATGCTCTTTAGAAATGAAAGATAATGATACTGTACTTTAAAAAAATGATAATGCTGTACATAAAAAAATGATAATGCTCTCTAGAAATAAAAGATAATAATACTGCACACAAATAAAAAATAATACTGCTACACCTTTCTTCATATATTCCAATAACTGGAACAACCATAATTCGTCCATCGAGTTCGATTCGCATTAAAATCGAGCATAAGCATCGAGCACGTAGATGACGCAATGCCTCGGAATTACATATGACAGGGGATCGAAGCTGCTGATTAATTAAACGAAACCTAAGTTCACGCAGGTGCACACAGCAGTGGCGGCGGCCCTTTGTCGTCTGTAACATTGCGAGCGAGCGAGAGAGATAGAGAGAGAGAGAGAGAGCGAATAGGTGGAGAGCAGCCCCGGCGACAATCTCAGAGAGCCCACGGTTCGTTCCATTAGCCCACTCGCTCACCGGATTAAATGAAATTCTGCTCGCAAACAAATTAATTTCCCAACGACACCGCCCCAAAGGACGGCCGCCGGACGGGAAAAAGAAAGAGGAAACCCCCCCTCCCCTCCTCCCTCCCCCCGGCCGGTGTCCGTGGAATCGTTCGACAAACATCGCAGCACGGCCGGGATCCAATACAGAGACACGGAACAGAATTTACACCTGATTTTCAGTCCAATTGAACACCGCGCGCGTCGTCCGGGGAGCTAATCAAATAATGGACACCGGCCGGCGCGCCGCCTCGAAAAATGCTTAGAACCGGGATTTCGTCACTTCGTGCTTGACGCTCGGTGTCGTCGAATTCAATCTCCATAAAGAAGCGAACGGGCCCGATGTGTTCCATGGTGTAATTTGTTTCGCGGCTGACAACGTGAACGACGGATTAAGTCGCGTTTTTGGAAGAGATGCTTTGTGCGCTCGTTGCACTTTGTTTCAGTGGACATAGAATTGTTAACTTCAATTCATAATAATTTTGAAGTAGAATAATTCTCTAAATTTTATCATATTTTATTTTATTTATTATATTAATTGATATTTAATATATTTGTTGTTGTTAAAATTTTAATTATATAAAAAATTAATTAGAAATTTTGATGTTTTAATATTTATTTAAGAAGAAATTTATTTTAAGAATTGAAAAGGTTAAAGCTTAAATTATAAACAAGTAAAATTAATTTTTCACCTTTTGTATTAGGGTTAGTTTAAATGAAAATAATTTTCATCTCCACCCAAAAATGCATAAAATTCTTAGCAATTAATTTCACCCCCAAAACACCCCATAGAACGCAACAATTTCACCCACCCCATAGAACGCCATGGGTCGCGTCGATGACCAGCAACAGCGTCCGAACACCCTTGATTCGATCTCGCGCGAACGAGCACCGTGGGCAACGCGCACGACCCCCGTTGTTCTATCCGGCAAAAGTGAAGCGAGTTCTTGGGAAATGGGCGCCGTAAAAGCGGACGGAAAAGCGGCGCGGTATAAATCAGCCGCGCTTTCCCGTGGCTTTTAATTTAATGCCGGTGTTTGTGCCAGCGCATAAAAATGAAGTGGCCCTCGCGGCACGCGCGGCACCGGGATTTCAGACAACCGAAAATAAGAAGCGGCCGATTCGACGCGCGGAGCGAAACGCGCGGAAAAACACGCGACATTTATAAAATCGTCTTGTCTATTCCGCCGCCGGCAAGAACTCCGCGGCGCGAGGCTATTCTTCGCCGGGAATATGCGCGCCGTTTTATCTTTTTCACGGCAGCCCTTCGCGCGCGATACTCTCTCGAAGAATCATTTATTCAGTTTCGGGGGGTTGAGACCAGCGAAAGGGAAACAAAACATTTTTTACCGTGCTGGTAATTTAGTGCTTTTAACGGCCGGATGGTAAATTTACGCTTCGGCCGCGGGTGATCGATATTTCAAACGGAATCCCTGTGCTCGCCTTCGCCTTCGGGATTGTTTACAGCGGGAAGAACGTCGGGGTGAACCTCCTGGCACGATGACGCGACGAAAACATGGTATCTACGTGATTCTATAGCGATCGGATCGCGGGAAAGTTGGTCGATAATTTTGCGTCCTTACTTTCTGGCCCATACGGTATGTTCATTGGACGAGACTGCTGCACGCAATAATTTGTTGTTTAGGTTAATAAAATATGCAAGCGACGTATGATTCAGTACTGAGCTATGTTAAAACAATTTAATTAATTACAGCGAAATTAGAAAATTAATATTTATCATAGGGGGTGGAATTAGAATTCTTTCGCATTGCGAATATTTTAGTCAAATTCAATTTGCTTAAGTATATTACAATAAAAATGAATTTTCGATATTGGTCAGAAATTAGTATCACCTATATTTAGTTAAATGATGAAGATTGAAGGAGAAGGCATTTATAGCTTTATTTTGTCGATAATAATTTGGTTTACGAAGGTAATGTAATATTATTTTGATTAAGTGATGTACTAATCTATATTGAAAAATATAAAATAACTAGCTATAGTAAAAGGAAAATTTATACAAATATAGATAGTTTAAGTTAACGTAGCCCAGGTCATCGCTCAAATTCAACCGGTGCTATGCGGTCATTATCAAAGTCATTGATAATTGGACCTCTCAAACACTTGCCGCCGTGCAAAGCCGCTGGGGACATTTGCACGGTGCCATATTCCCTATATAATGGCACACACGGGCCTTTCAAGTAAAATAAAAAAATTCGTTAATACCTCATTCGCAGCCGATTTTAAATCATAAATAAATGAAATAATTTTATTCCATTCCAAAATCAACAAAATCACTGGAAAACCCTATATAACACACTATTCCGCACAACCGCCGCGTGTCTCGGCCGTATAGCATATCGGTTACGCAAGCAACAATCCGCGAAAGGATGGCGTATTTGTGCCGTAACAAGCTCAGCGGAGTTTCGGCCGGCACGAACAGGCGGGGCCCGGCTGGCAAAAGTTGCTCGCCGATAAAATCGCGCACGGGCGAGAGTCTGGAGATGAGAACTGGAGCAAAAGAGCGAAAAATAGGGAAAGAGCGAAATAGAGAGAGAGAGAAAAAGAGAAAGAGAGAGAGAGAGAGAGGGGGTCGCGTCTATGCTCGCGGAGTCCATTCGAATTACAATAGGGCGGCGGGCAAGGAGCTCGAACGGAGATTATTTTCGCACGATGGACTCCCACGATCGCGATGCCGGGGCTTCCAGAGTCTGCTAGGAGGAACGGTTTAAGGGTCGGCAGAGAGTTTCAGAAGTACCCCCGGCGCATAGAAGGAGAAATACAGTTGAAGAAAGAAAGCTCCGTTTCGAAGCCGATTCCAAGTATGTCGGGACGACGACGACGACGACGGCGGCGGCGGCGGCGGCGGGAGTCAGTGTGACTACGTACGAGCTGTGTGTGACCTGTATTACCGTACACTCGCGGAGGAAACGCTCCGGTTTCTGCGGCCAGCTCTGTTCCGGAAGATTCCTCGAGTCACCGCATTTCGCTCGCTCAGGAACTCTCCACGCTCGAACGCGGCACTGTCTGCGTCCCATCGTACGTGTGCCTCGGCGTGTTCACCGTCCCGCGTGTGCGTGCGCCTGCTTCTATCTATACCTGGCAATGCTTCTGTGTGCGAGTGTCTACCGTTCTGTGTATGCGTGGCTGCTTCTGTGTGCGAGGCCAGAGAGAGGACGTTCGTACGGACAATTTTCCTTTAAATACAGCCGGCAAGAATGGCGGTCCTTTGGTAACGATCTACCTCCTATTCCCCATCCTGCCAGCCCGCCCTAAAAGACTCTTCCGAAGACTACGACGACGTCTAACCTTAAAGAGACAAGGGGAAGATGGTTTCCCATCTTACCGCATGGTTTTCAGCTCACAGAGGAACATATGGACTCCTCCTTTTCTCTCTCTGCTCGTTCACCGCCCTCCTCTCTCTCTCTCTCTCTCTCTCTCTCTCTCTCTTTCTCATCTCTCTCCTATATTCTCTATTCTCTCTCTTCTTTCCTCCACTCCGCCTCTTTCGCCGTGTTCCGCCGGTCCTCGAGCGTCTCTCGCGATGCTTTGTTTCGACCCTTCCGCCGCGCCCCGCGTAACCCGGCAGGCCGGAAAAGTCACCGCTCGCTCGAACCGAAACCTTTGTTTCTAAATGATAAACTTTGCCCGCAGGGCTCCACCCGACGCCGGAAACTTTCCTTATAAAACGTCCTCCGATATGGAAAACATTTCGCAACTTTCGCCGGCGCCCCCTCTGCCACGGCCGAACCACCCCGATACTTCTTCCCTATATCTTATCGCCGGCCTCCCTCGCGGCGTCGACCCTCCGCCATCTTTATTCCCGGACGCGATCGGCCCACGGTTCTACCCGGCGTAACTGTCGGGAAGAGGACGATTGATGCCGGCGGAAAATCGGCTGGAATTATTGGCTCACGTGGAGAGAGAGAGAGAGAGAGAGAGACGGGGAACTGTTGCGGGATCGGCCGGTGTTGGTTGCTCAGGTTAAGTCGGTGGTCGATAAGAATAGGGGTGGTAGGGGTGGTAAGTGTGATGGTAGGGTGTAGGTTTATGGCTATTTGTATTGCTGTTCATAGATTTCTGTGTGATTTAGATATAACCTCAGAAAGAGAAAAGGAATTTTTGGGAAAAAATTATGTAGGGCAAATAAACATAATCTCAAAAAGAAAGAAGGGATTAGTGGGAAAAGAATATACAGTGCAAATAAATGTAATCTCGAAAAGAAGAAATTAATTACTAGGAAAAGAAAATACAGTGTGAATGAAATTAATAGCAAAGAAGAGAAAAAGGAGAAAGCAGAAGAAATGAAGGAAAATGAATTAACATTTTAGTTAACTTAAAATCGAATTCTACCCTCCTTCTACCAATATTTAATCATTGATATAAAAATTGTCCAACGATAAGTATAAATTATCTAGGTCAAAATGTTAAATAATTCTATTAAAGCTTGAACATTTCCGATATAATACTAGGCTTTAAGAAATATTTCTTAAATAATAGAATAAAGAAATAAATGATAATAAATTAATACTTGATACAATGCTTTTGATTTTACGTTAACATTGGCTCGTGACAGAGATTTTTCAGCGGCTCGCGAATCGGGACATCTAACGCCGTGAATCCGCGACTGATTCTTCAACTGGGCCGAGCCTCGGATAATGAACATAATTAACGAAAGTTTCGCCCGGTTCCCCGGTTCCGAACGCAAACACGTGCGCGCGGCATTGTTCGCAAGATACTGCTCGTCCCGACGGTGAAACTAATTAAGGTTACGTAAAGTGAATCACGGTGGACAATGGCTGGGAATCAATTCGCTGTTTCGATGGAAGATGGGCGCGCGGCGGGAAGATGGAAAAGGGGCGAGTTTTCGTCGAGCGATCGCTTTCGCGTTTTGAGCGGTCGTGATATCGCGAGTGCTAACACGATTTTCTGGTTTACTGTTTCGACGGAATAAATGAAGCATGGTAAAAGTACCTGTTATATCAACTATGATATATGTTTGATATATTAGCCACGAGGTGATATTTTTAATGCGACTTTTTTGAGTGATATTATTTTAATAATTAAATTAATTTTGCGAGTATAATGAGCAAATATTTGTGAATTGTGTACTATATATATAGGTATAGTGTATTTTTATATAATTTGCATTTTTCAGTTGCATTCAATTTTCATTAACTTTCCTTCTAGAGTAATTTAATTTTTTCACAATCATTGAAACAGATTTATTTTTAAGAATAATTAGGGACTAGTACATAACCCTTTTTAGCTAGAATTTTCAGATATTTTATTTTCAATTGAATACTAAAGATATAAGTAAAATATTGTCTATATTATCATGTATATTATTATTATTATATATATATACATTATTAATTGATCACTGTACTTGCTGCAGTAATAATAGTACCAATACTAGTATTATAATAGTATATGCGACTTGCAATAGCGTTGCGAAATAATCACGCGTTGTTTCAGTTCATTTTGAACAGAAATCAAAATTAGCGTCGCGAATAGAACAGCCGCGATTATCATCAGTATTGGATTTAATTGTTTAAAGTATACCATTGCGAATCAAATAATCGCGATCTCATTTTGATTGACGCGAACGGTAGTATTAATACTATACATTTCGAATAAATACAATCGCAATATATACAATAAATGCAATTCACTATTTAGAGCTCTACACATTGAATTAGCTTTGCTATAACAGAATCGCGTTGCAATAGTTTGCCTTTCGACTTTCCAAGCGGTCATGCTGGACTTCACTGGCTCGTTGGCTTGGCCGCTTCGCGTCAGCGGAGCTCGCCTCTCATTGGTCATTTTCTTTTTTTAATAATTAGTTAACAATACTTCGGAGAAAAATTTTGTAAAGGAAAAAATTACTTGAAATGACTTAAAGTATCGAAATAAAAATGAAAATATAAACGACGTCCCGTTTCTGGATTGCTAGACATTTTTGGGACACCCTGTATGCAGTTTGCATTGCACTGGGCGCGGCCTCGGCTTTTATATCGATTTTATGGCATGTTAAAAAGATACAGAATTCGTATTCGTGATGGGTGGTGGTAAAACCTCGGGAGAATAATAATCGCTCGGGGTTTGGGGGATGTTTAGCTTTTCATCGAGGGATATCGTTCGTGAGAAGTTGTCTTCTCTGTTGATGGATAGGTGATTTTAATACCTTAAATCAGGGCTTGGAACAAGATTTTTTTATAATTAAAATTAAAATGACCTCCGATTTCCGGTCGGACGTGCCGCAGGGACTCGATCAAGGGTGGGCCCTTTAGTATGGGGGTAACGTCCCCGAGGTACCGAGGTGTCTATAGGTCATAGGTTTCTTAATTTAAGTTTATTAGACCTCGTTTCTTTGTTTGTTTCGTTATTCGGAGTGCTGGAATTTTTTTTGAAATTTATTAGAGGCGTAGCCTTCGTGGCATCGATGCTACGTGCAGTTTAATTCCGAGCCCTGTATTGTATCATGATAAATAGACGTAAAAATTCTACCCATATTTTTAAACATACTTCTTCCTAAATCCATTCATATAAACACTATTATGTGACAATCAACTGTCTAAAAAAATATTTATAACAATACGAGTATTTCTAAGCAAAAATATACTGTTCCATAGTGAGTACTTTAATTTCGTCAGTGTTCCGATTTATGGAACACAGGAACATCGTACGAAAATTATATTGCATAATAGATACATATTAAATAACTTATTATATTTTTATTCATATTAAATAATTTTTTCAAAGTTTATCAACGTTATCTTGAATCGTCAATCTATCGAACAGTAATTCAAATATTCAACAATAACATTTTTAATTGTGATAAGAATTAATGATAATTATATGCTCTTTAAAAAGTGTTCTTTAACAGGTAGTTTTACAACAATTGCCAAGAAAAAAAGCTGGGACGGTGCAGCGAGAGATAATAAATTGTAGAAAATATCGCGACGGTCGACCCTTTCGAATAGTTGGGGCAGGGCTCGTTGTTAGTACGAACTACCACGTATAATACGACCTCTGATGACATTTTACGTTTCTCGTAAATTAAAGAACAACATCGCCGGAGAAAAATCTGACTCTAATCCTACGTCGAGATGGAATGAAAATAGATCTTTACTGGCCTATCAACGTGAACCCGGCGCCGAGCTTTCTTGGATCAGAATGCACAAAAGGCGAACTGTCACCTGGATTCTTCGACCACCCTCGATCCAGGGATGGTAAAAAGTAAGTCCGATTGGAATATTGAACGTACAAATGATTTTAGATTCGGCATAAAAATAAATCAGATTTAAAAATCTATGCTGGACGATGTCAGATTAGTTATTGTTATACTGAGGATTTTTATGCAAAATAAAAACCACTCCTATCGATATTAAGAAATAAAAGCTAAGTGAAAAGTTATTTTCTTCTCTAATTATTTTAATAGATTAAAAATAATATATTGACATTTTTCTAATTACTGTTAACATTGTTCTAACAACTACTCAATTTTATTATAAATTTGTAAAATCCGCAATACAATTATTATTAACTTATAAATTTTATCGCCAAGTGGGAGATTTCAGACGAATGAAGCAATATTAAAAATAATATAATATAAAAAAATATTGGTTATAGTAATTGGATAGACATTTATGATTAGCATAGATACGCATAGATATTTATGTCGGGACAGTGTTAAGGGACGCAACTATTATTCATAGTTGTGTGCTCTGCGTCTTAACGACCCCTTTAATGCCGGCGTTCATTGGACATTATAAAACCGCTGGATATTACGAAATAAATTATACCGTAATAGATAAAGTCCGCGGCAATAATCCGTAACTCAAACGCTGCGCGAACAGCGCTTATATGAAGTTCGAATGGATTTTGTTAAGTTACATATTCGCGTAGCGGAACTACCGGGAGCTGATGCTAAAAGGTATTATCTGAAACGGCAGTTACAAAGCACCTAACAATCGCTTCCATAATATGTAACCAAAATTGCTCGAAGCTGGTACAGGCACGTCTGTGTATGTGCTTAAAAAATTAATTACTACAGCAATAACGGTGGGTGCGAGTACTGTTTTCTCACGCGTATTTTTATATTGACTTAACTTACCAATTAGACACTGGGTGAGGTAATAACTACGATGATGCTTACCTGAAACAATAGATAAAGATACGGTGAGATTTTATGAGAAAATAAAATGAAAAGTAAGGGATTTATAATTTGCAAATTATTTTTTACATGATCTTTCAGAGGGAAATTTCCCCTTTACAATGACGCCCCGAAAGTCAATCTACCACTTTTTGCCGCGATTTCGTCGCGCCTTGAACGAGAGAGCCCGATGTCAATATACGTCGTGTTGAACTTTCGCCTCGTCTGTGCGTCTAAAAGGGTCTTTGAAAAAAGGAAGAAAAAAACAGACGAAATTCGGAAGCGTGAAAGTAAAGACTTGACCCTTTAAAAGGAGCACAGCCGTGGCGTGGTACGATGTTTTTGCGCGAAGCTACCGGGGGCGCGAATGTCAGTAAAATTTTTCATTTCGTTGAGTAGCGAATATTGCAGCGCAACTTTCAGCTCGAAAGTGCTATTTTTATAACAATTGAAACGACGAAGAAGAAAAGGAAGATTGTGCACGAGAAATGTAAATTTTAATAGACAGAGACCGTTCTCTAGTATACTCGACTGCGTTTCTCTATTTCATACGAGCGCCATTAAGTAGAACAGGCCTGGCGTGTCTGATCATCGCATGCCGCTTCTACTTTGCTCAAAGACTAAACCACTCTTGTTTGAACAAGTCAATTTCGTTCAATTGCAGAGTCGTTGATTGGGCGCGAATCATTATCGTTCGAATCATCCTAGCATTTCTGCGCTATTTTAGACTCATTCTATTTTTACGTACGATTTTAACAACGGCAAAAACAAATTAAAAGAAGACAAAAGGTACCATTGATTGACTTTAATCGACCCGAATATTTCTTATTTTGAATACATAGAAAAAAGTTAATTAAACAAGTAAATGGTATAGCTGACAAGCTCATAGGTTAAGGACGACGATTTATGCCTAGATAAATTAATTTATCCAACTAAATAAAAATTTAAAATTTAAGAGATCAGAGATTTTTTGACATAGATAACATTGTAGGATTGCATTGCAGTATATATTTAATATATTATATATTATTGGGTATATAATATATAATCTCAATATTTTAGTAATTACTTGCACGTCTGTAATTAAATTAAAAATAGTATAAAATCACTGACAGCCCCAAGGGTAATTCTAGGGTTACCTCTAGGCTGGCACAGCATTTTAAAAAATTCCGAGTTGTTCAATTTATAATTCTAAAAATAACAAGCTACAATCTATCCAACAAGTATATGACTGCCAACCTAATCGTGTCACTTAAATTCTACTATAATTCAGATTATAACTGTAATTCTAACCATAGACAGAATTAATTATTTAAATCAGAATAATAATATAATTTCCAACATCATTTATTTCTAACTCGACCATAATCGTGCCAGAAATTCACGCGTGATCGTAGCGGCGATTGAAACCCGGGGCACGGTAAAAGTTCACGCGATAAAGGGCCCCCGAACCCGCGCCGCCGAAGTTATTCAGCGCCGGTTAGGAGAGCGGGAACGAGACGACTCGTAAGATCCCGAGCGATTCAAAACTGTCGGGGCATTAAAACTCGCCCGAGTGATAGAACATTCCCACGGCGATTCAGGGGAAACCGGGGAATCTCGACGGCGAAGCGGTGGTTCGAGGGTCTCCGCGAGAGCTTCGCGAGTCTCGAGGTTCTCTCTACCCCCGGTTAAAGATCCTCGATCTTCCGCAGCGTGCAGCCACGGCGCGGGAGCTCCGCGGATATAACGCTCCTCTAATTTTCAGCGGCGGCGCCGCGGCGCACGGCGGGCGGTCTTCAATAGGGCGCGAAATAAAAAGAGGCAGTGGAAGTAGACCGAATTAGCCGCGGCGCTCCGAGTAGGCGTAAATTGCTCGGCGCGGGTACGCGCGAGAGAGCCGTGCCCCGCGCGCCGCATAAAAGCGAGGCCTCTCGCGAGAAAAACACGGACGCGGACCGCGATAGACACGTTCGCGCGCGTGTACGCGCCGCGGCACGTTAGAATACACTTTAAACTTCCGGCCGGTATTCGCGGAGAGAAAGCGAATCGATATGGGCCGCATGCGCATTGCGATGCCGAACTTTGGAAAACCGGCGCAAGGAATTTATATAAGACTACTCTTCCACCCTAAATGCATCAAATCGTCAGCCTAATCGTTGCATTAAATTTCGATTTCTTAGACCGTGGTTATCTTGGGCAACAAGAATTGTCGCTGAACGCTTATGCGCGCGAGAGAGACAAAACTAGAAAAAGTGGAAAGTGAGAGAGAGAGAGGAGAAAGATCGATTTGCAATCGAACATTTTTCATTAAACCGCCGTTCGTTTGTATCGTTCGGGATCGGTTCGCGCGGCGGCGCTGTCAGCCGCAGGAACACGCGACGCGGATGCCCTCGAACCGTTAATTACGCGGAACGGGATCGATCCGTGGAAAAGTAAAGTTTTGTTTAGCAAATAATTGGTCGGCATTCGCCGGCGCCGGCGAAACGAGCTCGCGGAACTTTATTTAACGCGGCCGCGGCCGCGCGAAAAACTTCTCGCGCGGAGCCACGGGCGACTCGAGCTTAAATCGATTGAAAAATTGTATAGGTTTAACGCGATTATCGGCACGTTCGATTGAAGTCCGTGCCGGACGGGCGGAGGGGGGCTGCTCCGGGCGCGTTCGTCTCCGCGGATTCATTTGCCGCCGCGGTGCAATTAAAATTGGGGATCGCGAACGAGAGCCGGCGAACCGGGTTCGACGCTGTCCCGAAAGTAATGACAGAATTTGTAATTTGTAGCTCAAGTACATCGAAGAATCGAACGCGCGAGCGTTACGCGGGACCGCGGGTGCTCCACGGTTGTTGTAGACAATAATTATCGCGTTTCCTGGCCGTTATTGCAGGGCCGGAATAATTAATTTTTCGACCTACGGGCCTGCGATGTTAAAAGTGTGATTGCTTCACTGCAAAAGCAATTGTCATTTGCAGTTATTATATTTTAGACGATTCGAAATATGCTGTCGATCAATTTAAAAAATTAAAATTGTTCTCGACTTTTAATTTTTATAATCTTTTAGTAGTTTTCGAGAAATACTGTCCATTTAATAGACAATTAAAAATCCAAGTATAAGAATATATAGATAATATAGTACATTATAAAGATATAAGGATGCATTATAGCATATAATATATTATAATATAATATATAATATAATATATTGTAAAGATATAAAGATATAAATAATATAATATATTATAAAGATAAAAGGATATAAATAATATAATATATTATAAAGATATAAGGATCTATATATCATAAAAAACACATATGCGTAAGGCTGACCTTGAAGGCAGACGAGCATAATTAACAAACGTCGACGCTAGCGAGGCGTCGAGGAACGCGGGAACAGCGAAAATGTTTCTGTTATTAATTATTCGGGGTATCTTGATTGCACAATGGCCGCGTCCCGCTTTGTTTGGAAGTTAATTGTGCGGTGTTGACGGTGTTTTTAATTAAAATTTTTAACAGAGACATCTTTGCTAAAGAAATTACGCTTGTAAAACAGCCGAGTGTAATGCGAGGACGGAGGGAAAAAGTAAATTTCAAAGAATAATTAAAGCATCCCGCGGACTTTCCCTGCTGGTTCATTACGTATGCGCTGCATTTCCTCTCTCTCTCTCCCTCTCTCTCTCTCCATATGGACTTAACAACGTTTTACTGCTATCTCGAGAGAGAGAGAGTGCCGGTCACAGCGGAGTCATTCCACACGAAAACGATCACACCCCCCCTTTTCGGCTAAGGTGCACGGCTTCCAATATTTTGCACAAACGCGAGTTTCCAAAAAGGGACGCTCGTTATCTCTACTCTGGCTCCTAGGCGCACCGATCTCTCGAAAAATATCTGCTCCAGTTTTCGTCGCGCGAAAACGCCACCCTGATCGTCCAATTATCATTCGAACGCTGATTGTATCATTCCTTCGATTTGTCGACAGACCTCCGATATGCCTAAGTTAATTATTTCACGGAATCGCTGTTTCAAACGAAATAAAAATGCCCCGTTGTTAGACTATTTTTTCAGGAGCTTTTCTGTATGTCTGTTTTAATGAAATTAATTTTGCTATTAGGATAATTCGCAATAAATTAAAATAAGTTAGGTTAAGTTAGGATAAGGTAGGATAAGGCGATAAATCGAGGGAAAATTATTTAATTTAGAAATTGATTAAAATTCGATCAGCTCTCTTTTCAGCTCTTTCATAAAACTAGTATTAATGAAACGATGCTATTCAATAAAATTAATTTTGCTATTAGGATAAATTAGGATAAGTTAAGGTAAGGCGACAAATCGAGAGAAAACGATTTAATTCCGAAATTGGTTAAAATTTGATCAGCTGCCTTTTCACCCCTTTAATAAAACTATCATTAATAAAACAATGCTACCATATATAAAACCTCTCATTTAGTAATAATTACTGATAGCAAAATTCGCTTAAAATAAAAATCTATCTCACTAATCAAAAGACTCATCCTGGCATTTTAAAATTAGCATTTTCTTATAACAAATAGACTTATCCGAATTTCATAAATTCGCGAATACCGCAGACGCATAATTGAAAGCGCAACGAACGTATACTCAATTTACAAGGAATATTTAACCGTTCGTACTATCTGCGGGAGACAGTATTTAACCGAGTGAGCCGGTTTTCGCAGGAAGTTTGCAATTAGAAGTCCAGTTTCTTGCGACTAAGACGGCCCCAGACATCGCTGATTTCACACGTTTGCGAAGCAAGCACCGCTCTGTAACAATGGCCGTTCCTTTGCAATCTCTCTCTCTCTCTCTCTCTCTCTCGGGGACTGGTGTTTAAGCCCCCTCCAGGTACATACCCCCTTTCGTTATGTCCTCTTTGCATTTCAGAAAGAAAATAATATTGTTCCGCGCAACCCTTCTTGACGAGGCAATTAAAAAAGTGGATTTCTCGGAGCTGCTCGACGAAGAAATTTCTTTTACGTAAGAATCCGTGAACGGGGCGCGCTGCCCGGTGTACAGTCTCTCTCTCTTTCTTGGTTGTGCAACTTTATTTTGTTGCTACGTCGTCGCGGAACGGCGAATCTTTACTTAAATGAGATATTATTTATAATCCTCCGGGACAGTTTTAGGTGAAGCGCTGGTTACTGTTTCAAGAGAAACGAGGGAAATGCTATGTTGAATATTAGGTGGAATATTATTTAGAAATAACTTTTGATGATTTTTAGGTTATGAATAATTGTGCTGTTGATTTTTGTATTTATTTCGAACGTTATTTATTTAGGGGTAGTTCTAGGTATTTTTGTGAATTTTAAGGAAAGTTTTAGTATTACTTTTTATTACTTTTGAATTATTATTAACATCGTCGTAGTAATAATAATCGTTCAAACAAAAAAAAGAGGATTTCTGCATAAAATATAGTCGCGTAAACCTAATCGAACCAAAAGATCCACCAATTTAAAATTCCTATAACTTTTCACATTTCTCTGGAGCACTGTTTATAAATAAATAATTCCCAATCTCTCAAAGAAATTCTCCTCTATTCCAAGAAAGGTAAAATCACAAATCCGCTCGCGATTATGCGAACACGCGACGTCCGTACATCGCATACCCCGCGCAATCGCGTCGAGCCGACCAGATACGTTCGCACGGTTCAATTTCCAGAATATATCGGGGCCCGCGTCATTATTTATTGTCCAACAGCTAATCTCGATAACGACGCCTCAAACGGCGAGCTTCTAAGCGTCCGGGGGCCTGTGCTTCGTAAAGTTCGGAGGCGAAGTTAACCGGGGGCCGCTTATCAGAAAGTACGCAAGAAGCATAGTAAATTTACACTGCGGATATCGTCTTATCTTCCATTACGCTAAGTGAGTGTTCCACTGATGCATTGTGCCTTCGAACGTGATCCTCTCGCCCACTTTCGATTAGAGCACATCTACCGCGGATAGCGCGGCGCATTATCGCGCCGCGATTAGGCTACGTTTCAATTAATATAACCGAGTTTCTGCGATAGCGTCGAATCGAGGAGCAACACCCCGTTCGACGGAGTTCATAGATCCCCGTGTCGTTTCCCATTCGCGCCATCTCTGAGCTACGTTTTTATAAGGACGTCAATTTTGCTGGGCGAGGAGTCACGTATTCACTGTCGTTTTCTGACTGCGACGCGAGGACTCGAATTTTTCCTTAGGGCGTCGAGGAAATTCGACGATATTTAAAATACTTTCACTTCGGCTGCGTTAAACGATCTGGAATATTTTAAATTCTTTTAGTACGTTCTTTTATTTTAAGTAAACGCAATGTTTGTGATATTAAGCTGGATCAAAGTTGGTTTAGAAAATTATCTCAAATATTATTAATTGCTATAGAAATTTGTTTTTAGCTGTTGAAGCTATTCTTGCTATATTATATTGCCATTAAAGCTATTCTTGCTATTACATTACTATTAAATCTATTCTTGCTATTATATACCTACTAGATTTATTTCAAGCTTTAACATAAAAATAAAATCGTAATAATACAGTAACTTTTCACCCAGTTACAGTTGCGCAAAGATCGCACTTTCTCGGTCAGAAATAATACTTAATACTTAATACTTAATAGAGATATTAAAGCTTTGCTTAAGTATTGAGTATTGAGTGTTGAGTATTGAGTACTGAGTATTGAGAATTGAGTATTGAGAATTGAGTACTGAGTATTGAGTATTGAGTATTGAGTATTGAGTATTGAGTATTGAGTATTGAGTATTAAGTATTAAGTATTAAGTATTAAGTATAACAAGATCGATCGATCTTTTATTATAAATAAACCTTTTATTATAAACAGTCTTTAACTCGGTACACGAAACGCTCTCGAAACAGCGCGCACGCGGCGGAGATCAAATCGCGTCCCAAAGCGACGCTTTCCATTATTACAGCATCGAATAAAGTAGCCGAACCTATAAAACAACGGGCGCGATTAAAAGCAACAGGACGCGATGCGTTATCCGGCGGCAATAAAGAGCGCGATAATCGGTTCGTTGGTACAACAAATCGAATCGATCCCGGCGGCCGTAAACGGTCAAGGAAAAACGAACGACCCGGCCGCGCCGCGCCGCGTCCGGAAAAACGTCATTCGCGCGGATTATCCGCGTCGCGTGAAATAAATGGACGCGCGGCTCGCGCGACGCCAATTAAACCGCGAAGCTCAAGGTCCGCCCGCAATTTCGTCGCTATAGAAACAGTGACGAAGTTCCATAGAACGAAGACTCGAACGCAAGTAGCGAGGAGCGAATTTTAAACGGAGCCGCGAAGGGCAGTCGCGTCCAGCGCTAGTTTAACCCTTTACACTCGAAGCCATTTTAACCACTTAGCTGCGTCGATATATTTGGAAGATAAATTTTATTACGCGTTTTATCGATCATACTTTTTGACAATTGTTCTAAAATTATCCTAAAGCGTGCGAAATTTACAAACATGTTACCATAAGCATCTTGACATAAATCCCAGAAGAAATATTTTTATTGCAAGATGTAATATTGCCATTTCCTTATGACGCGTATACACGTCGTACGCAGCTAACAGGTTAACTGTAATTCTGAAATAACTTCTCTGACGTATATCATTTCCATTTTATATTATATTACATATTCCATTTTATTCATTGAATCTTGTAACTCGTGCAACAACAGTTATACTTCCAACAATTTTTGAAATCTAATCTGCCATAATATAAAAATGATTTTGGATCGTACTGTGAGAATTTTAGCGGTGCCTCAGAGCGCAAAGGGTTAATTGAAAAGAATATCGACAGTGTTTGTACGTCGACCGCGATAGGAACCACACACGCCGCGGGGGTGGCGGGGAATCGACCGAGGAAGCTTTCTGGAGCTTTGCTTTTCCTACGACGCGGCTAAGTGTTCAACGTATCTCTCTCTCTCTCTCTCGCTCTCGCTCTCTCCGCTTCGAATTTCGCGGAAGGCTCGCCGCCGTCCGAGCTTTAATTGAATCGGCTGAAATTAATTTCAGCTGTCGCGGCACCAGTCCTCCCTCCACCCCCCAGGAAGGTCGACCCCGCCGACGAGCAAGCGCGCAAATTGCTACCAGGATGAATATCGTTCCTTAAACTTTAACACTCCATCGAATGCAACTGCACGGCTTTCGAGCGGCGTCCGAGCAGATCGCGGTGTAACCGGATATCGCCGCTGTTTTACGCCGGCGTCGACCACGCGGCCGATCCGCTCTGCACCTTGCGGGTGGAGAACCGGTGGATGTACTTTTGATATTGAGAAATGTCGATTGATGGTATATTGTTAGGTTATTAGAGGTTATTCTTACCGATATTTTGGATTTTATAATTCATATTTATAATTCATAGAGTCAGTCAATTATTTAGCGACTAGGTTGAGGAATTGACTGAGTTGAACTTTATGAGAATTAAACATTGACAGTGATAATTATAGAATGAAGGTGTCACGTTCAATTTTGGTTCTTGCTTAAATAATGTTTCACCCGTATATTTCTTCTTTTAAGAGATAGCATAAATTCTGTAGTACCCTAGTAGCGACTGTAGCGAAATTGGAGAAGTGATATAGGAAATAATTTTTATTGAAAATTACTGAAACGTGTCCTTCGTTAATTTAGACGTAATTGGAATTAAATAAACTACAAAAATCCATCAATACCGCCGACTATCGATAATAACCAATCCCTGCGACATAAACGCAGGCAGATTCCGAAGCCCGTGTCCGCGAAGGTGTCTCGTCCGTCACGAATCACCTGCGCGAGGCTACCAAGCTCGAAACAGGAGACGCTCGAATATCCGCCGACTTATAATTCCGATATCGATATTCAGAGCCACTTCCATACGCGTCGCGATAATTCAGTCACTCTAAATGCTTTTCCCCGGTGTCCACCCTCTTCGTCCCCAGCCACCTCCGCCTCCGCCTCCGCCACCTCGCATGCTTAATCGAGTTATCGCGAATCCTGCGCGAGCCGGCAAAAAATTTTTACCAATTTCGATCGCCACGATTTTCCGCGTGCCGAGTGTTTTACATCGCTGCTCGTTGATTGCTGCTTTCGATACGCGACGATGGCAGGCGAGACGATTTCCGAGGGAAATTGCGCGCGAATCCGGGAATTTTAGTGTAAAATATTGTCCTTGATCATAATCGGACAGGAATCGGTTATATTGTGATTAATTCTGTAATAATAATTTCGAGAGAAGTTGATCAATCGATCGATTTATTATTGTTATTTAATCAGTTGTAATCAATTAGTATAGTCAATGGATCATGGACAGAGTTATTAACTCCTCCGCTCTGCTCGATAAATAAATATTTAAACCTTTGAATGGTAACTCTGAGGCATCACTAAAATTATTCAACCACGTTGCAAAATAAATTTTATAACAATAAAGTTCAGATTTAAAAAATTGTTGAGCAGTGAAACTGTTGCTACGAGTTGCAAGAATTAATTTTGTACGCATAAAAGTGCACTTTATTGCATAAAATAGAAATAGTATGATGCCAACAAAATTATTTCATATTTACAGTCAAAATGTCTTCGAGCACAAAGGGTTAATCACGCACAAAAATAAATCAAAGTCACTTCCATTAATTCGTCACTATTTAATTAACTATTTTTATTAACTATATTATTCTTCCATGATATTCTTTTATACTATACTTTGTCAAATATAATAATTTTACGCAAATTCTTTTTCACCGAATAGATAGCAACTTTTCTCGTATTGTGTCTCACGGTATCGTGGTGGAACGTGTGTCTCCATTCGGACTGGTCACCGCCAGTCTTATCTTCGCAATCAAGCGTTCCGTAACAGTAGCACGTGGGCCAGACAGAAAAATCGCACGGGACGACTTATCTGAGAAGCGATCCGCAGTATGGATATAACGACCCCCCCCCCCCCCCCCCCCCCCTCCTCCCCTCTATACAGACTCTATAGAGCGAAAGAGGTCACAGTGACAATTCCCGGTCGCAAACGTTGATACGTGAAGAACGACCCGTTTCGCTTCCCAATCGACAGACCGAAAGTTGTCGAAGGCTGTGCGAATCGATTCCGCTCACCCGGGCCGAACTTCTTCAGAATCACGCCGCCGTCCTCGCCTACCTCGCACAATGCCGCATCCGACGCTATATAGAATTCTTCCTTATCGCCGTTTTTGCATCGATACTTTCGTAACGTTGCGTCGACCCCCGTTGCATTGTTTGAGTAATTATAACAAGCACTGGATGGCTTAAAGACGTCCAAATTACGTCCATTTTAGGTCTGAACGTCTTACATCTTAAAATCGAGGATATTCGTTTTCTGGTATTGTTAATAAGTATTTTATTTCGTTGTTAAAATTGTGCTTGATTTGAGACACTATTGGACTGTATTTAAAACGTCTGCTATTGGACGTCTACAAGACGTCTTTAAGACTTCTGTTATTGAGAGAGAAAGAAACGGAAAAGCGAGTAAATCCGACGTTTCCTTTGCTTCCTCTTGCATCGCGTTTCGAGGAGCGACGCACTTCCGGTTGGACACCGGTAAAATTTCAAACGAACCCCCCGCGGAAACGTTTATTATCGTATTTCGGCGACCTCTTTTCGCCAGGAGGGGTGGAGAGGGGGTGGCAGCCCGATAATACGGCTCTAGTGCCTCGTAATAGTCAAATTCCATCGCGGAATGGAATATATTCGCGTTTCAGATTCTTCTTTGACCGGAATGCGAGGCGAGGCGGCGGCGGCGCGCTCGCTCACCCACTCGATCCACCACCCCTGTGACATGTATTAGGTGGGGCGCGGGTTCGTGGTTTTCTGAACGACAGCGAACGTCGGCGTACCCCTGAAAAGCGCTCCACGCTCCATGAAACGCTGTTTGCCAAGGAAACCCCCGGCGACGACGGCGGGCACGAGTATTAAAAAATAGCGCGGATCTTTCGATTTATTCCGTCGCTTTGACGCGCCCGGCCCATTTAAAACGGCTGTCCAATCGCGCGGAGGTTAATGGATTAGCGTGCTTTAACGGTGACTTCGCTTTTCACGGCTCGATGGACGCTTTGAATATTTTTTGATGAATATTAAATTCATTTTTTTGTTTGGGGAATTCGAATATTAGCAGTTGATTGCTGTTGTTGCAACGGTATTTATAATTAATTGTTTGTTTATGGTGAAGTTTATAGTAAGAAATGTGAAAAGAATATGCGAATAATTAAATATTACAATACTAATACTGAAAATTATTTGCACTGTTATTATTGAAAATTACTGACATTACTATTACTGAAAATTATTGACGTTATTAATACCGAAAATTACTGACGTTAATATTACCGAAAATTACTGGCATTATTATTACCGAAAATTACTGGCAACGTTGTTATTGCTGAGAATTACTGTCATCATTATTACTATCACCGTTTCTGTATAAATCACTGTTTATATAATTATATGGAATAATAATATTTCTCGGTATTGTCCAGGATAAAAATATTGCAAGATGTAATTTTATTGTTAAAACAGTCTTTCCAATGTCTCAACAAATTTCAAGTCATCTGGACTAATTAAAAAAAATTATTGCTGGCTATTTTAAGTATGATCATTATAGTATACTTCATAATAATTACACAACCATTATAATATATTCAATAAAAATTATATAATCGTTATAATTCACTTAATAATAATTACATAACCATCCTACTACATTTAATAATGATTCTTTCCTCGCTAGCCCTGAGAACTGTGTCAAATTGACACAGGAGACGGAGAAGGGTCAACAAGAGCAGAAAACTTTTTTCAAGAGATAAAAGACCTCCTCGACAAAGGCTCGCTAAAATGACAACGTGTTCGCAGACTAAACTGTAATAAAATCAAACAGAACATTTTACTTCGAATTTCGAGGACTCGTGCGATTTTAGGGCGTCCCGCGACGAATGCGAAACAAATTATAATGTTTCATCGCCAAAATGAATATTTAACGATGTCTTCGCTGTTTGAACGCTTAATTAGAACCATCGATCGATTGTCACACTCCTGAAGGGCTCCATTATTATTCCCTCGGGGCGAAGTAAAATCTGAAGAAGAACACGCTCCGGGTCATAACTGAATATCAATCGATTAACTCATTCGTCGACGGACCGTTTTGCGGAATCGGAACAGCTGCGGACATATTAAACGCTCTGTGCTCTCGTTTAATCGATAATGAACTTGCCTCTGTGTCGCGACATTTCTCTAGAGAAAGAGAGAGAGAGAGAAAGAGAGAGATTGAAATATTTGTCGCAATTTCGTCCTTTATTTTGCATCGAAAGCGGTCGAATTTTATCGCGTTTTGTTCACTCGATCGCGATCGAACAGCGACGAATTTTCAAGACTGGAAGCCAACGTTATACTGTTAATTATATAAAAATTTTTCATTCGTCGGCGCTTCGGAGGTGCCCGCGCGAGCGCAGAGGGGTTAATTTCGGAAAAGTTGGCCGATCGGTATGCGACGGTTATCTGGAGAAACGAGAGCGCGGCCGGCACCGGCTCTCGGGGATCGCGAACAGATGCCAGGAGGGCGGACGCGCGACGGGTACGCGACGGTGGAAAGCAATCAACAGCTACGGTGTCAATGGATCGCGCGGATACGACATGGAATAGCTCGTACGCCGCATACGCTAAATATTTCGGATTACAACAGCCGTTCTACATTCGCCGGACCCGGAGGGGAGGGTGGTTTCTTTCGAAGCGGGGCGAACGTGCCGCGCATACCGACCGGTGCATCCGACGGCGCGTGTATGTGTGTGCGTTCGTGTGTACGGGGCTGTGCCACCTGCGCTTTCGCTTCTAATCGGACAAAAGAACGCGATAGACGGCCCCCTCGGTCGCTCGAGATGGATTTTCTTAGCCGGGACATTCCGGTGTGTTAATGCTCGGCGACCGCGCGACGACGATTCCCGCGTTCCTACGGCGAACGGCAAAAACGTGTCGCACTGTGGTCCCGACGGTTTTTCGCGTGGGAAAATTGTTATTGCCCACCCGGCGATTTTATCGTATTGTCTGTCGTTCGATCATTGCTTCGGCTTTTTCTGCGAGTATGTCGCTTTGACGCGACGCGCGGATTTTAAATTGTTTAGTGGCGATTTCAGGGTTAGAATGGGGAAGGTTTTTTTAGGAGAGATGGTTATTATTGAGGAGTTTATGTGATTATAGTGAAAATGAGTGGGTGAGATATTAAGTTATTTGGACGTAAGGAGAATTTAATAATATTGGTAGTATGTTAATAATATTGGTAATATATTAATAATATTGCTACTGAATTAATAATATTGCTATTATATTAATAATAGTGCTACTATATTAATAATATTGTTATTATATTAATAATATTGCTATTATATTAATAATAGTGCTACTATATTAATAATATTGCTATTATATTAATAATATTGCTATTATATTAATAATAGTGCTACTATATTAACAATATTGCTATTATATTAATAATATTGCTACTATATTAATAGTATTGCCACTGTACTTAATAATATTGCTATTACATTAATAATATTACTACTAGTAACGTTTTATCAATTAAGCCTTCGTTATAATACTAATAATTATTTTTACGAATTAGGAATTATTATTTTTAGGAATTAATTTTATGTTTTAAAAGTAATTTGAGCCAAATTTTTGGATAATACTAAATTTTTGGCTTTTATGTTTGAAAAGTAATTTGAGCCGATGAAAGGCAAGAGAAATAGAAGGGAATCAAGAGAAGGAAACCGAAATCGCCCAGCCTCCTTTGATTCCGGTAACACTCGGTGCCCTCCCTTCCTCCTCCCTTCTTTCCTCGCCCTCTCGCACGGTTGTCGGCAGGCGGGATTAAGCTGATTTATTAGGGTAATAACGATAAGCGTTAGAAGATACTCCTTTCTCAGTGGATCCACGTACGTCCCGCACGAACGTAATTACGTGCGAACATCTGTAGGAATTGCGGTTAGTTTTCAAACTGCGTCGACCGAACGCCTCCGACCACCCCTCTCCCTTCCCCCTACTACCTTTCCACGGGTTCACGGAGTTTCTCCCGCGAGGACGTCACGTGGAATTGGTATCATTATCACGGGCTTATCGTTATCGCTGTACGCGGGTAAAAGGATCCTCCTTCGGAGGCCTTTCACCGTGGGGTTCCTTTAAACAAAGACACCCCCGCGCGGGCGCGCGCGCGCGTCGAATCCACCCCTCCGCCCCGGTGAGAAACGGAACAATGGGGGAGACCCCGAGACACCGGTCGCCGCAAAAAAGCGATAGGAATCCCCTCCGCCAAAGAAAGCGCCGAAGAAAGTCTATAGAAAACCAGCGGCGAAACGCTTTGAAGTTTGCCCGACGAACGGGAAACGCGCGCGCGCGCGCGGTGTGTTTCCACCGCGTTCGTTATCTCCGATGCGATCGCGCGATCTCCGGCGATTCGTAATCTTTTAACCCGTTGCCGTGTTTTGACGAGACCGGCTTGTTACAGAGGTTTCTGTTAGTATGTTGTAAAGTATAAATGTTGTTCCGTTCTTTTAAGACTGAATAAAATACTGGCTACTTGTCGTCGGTATTTAACTATCTAAAAAATTATTACAGTAGAGAAAGTGGAGATTAGAAAAATAGAAAATTATTATAATTATGATGAAAATAGTACGGCAAAGAGTTAACGAATTAACCCTGAATTTAAATCTGTTTCTTTAAATGGGAATCGAATTTTATTTTATTCTCTTGTCAATAATATTTAAACGTAATAAGTATAAAATTTTATTTTGTAGTCATAGTAATTGTAAAGAAAATAGCACGGTACGGGGTTAACAGGTCCGGCGAATCGTTTCATGGGGTGCATGTTAACCACCAACCCCCTCTAGAATTAATTTTAAAATGAAAGCTTAAAAATGAATAATAAATTTAAATCGAACAGCATTTTAATTTTCTCACGCGTATCACGCATGTGTTACGCGTGCTAGCGAACGTGTTAATCAGACTTTTTGTTTTTCAAACGAGTATTTTCTTTTACGCGGTTCCCATTCAACTAGAAAAATACCTTGAATTTCCATTTTACACGATCGCGTTTGTTTCGGCGCGAAAACAGCGTCGAACAAAGTTTTGGATATATTTTTTTTGGGGCGTCGATTAAAAAATTGTAGCTTCCCGCCCGATGCATATTTAATCAACAAATATATCACACCTTCGATTGTATATTTAACATTGAGTTTACGCGGGCGCAAACAATAGTCGATCCGCTGTTTTTCTACGCGTGTACGCGACGCCGCTTTTACACGGTGTTTTTTACACGGTTTCAACCCCGTGGAACGCGTATCCGCCACGAAAAAACAGGCATCGGCTGTATTTCGATAAGCGAGAGTGCAATTTGTTTCTAGATTGAAAAAGTGCAATTTATTCCTTAATTAGATTCCGCCTCAGACGCTGAATTTCCGAAGCAAAAATATATTCGCGGATTTTTATGTCAATGGTATTACGAGCGTCTTTGATCATTTTTTAAATATATCTAAGCGTTTGTAATGTAATATACGACCATATGGTAGTATTAAGGAAAGAGTCATCAATGATTCTACGTAAGCGTTATTGCAACAGCTTTTGTTATTTAAGCAGGAAAAATTCTGAAAGTTGCAAAATTTGAAAATCAAATTCTGAAACACTAAAAACCATTGTTTTCGAGAGTAATATGAAAATTGTAGGAAAATTCTGACAATTTTCCACCGTGATAAAAGTCAATTTTTTATTTGAACACTATTATTGTTACGTATGACATAATTACGCGGCGAATGAATCCGCGAGTCGCCGGCGAAACCGTGCCGAAGATTCGCCGATCGATTATTGGGCTTTCGGCGATGCGTTGTTATCCGAATATCTGGAATCGAAAAATGTTTGTCCGTCCCTTGTCTCGTTGTTATTGATTGAAACGAATAGTCACGCTGACATGCCCCGATAGGCGAACAATAATCGGGGGGAGAGCGGGGAGGGGGGGACTTTTAAATGGCCCGGCTTTCGAATAGAGACCACCCCGAAAGTTTCACGCGTAATCGGAGGCCAGCCGGAATTGTTATTGAGTTTTCGTCCAATTATAAGTTTCTAATAATAATTCGGCTTGTCTCTTCCAATTAGCGAAACTATCGTTCGCTACGGCGAACGGGCCACCGACGGAAGAATCGACTTCGGAGACCTCCTATTAGCGACGGCCATCGAAACGGCGCCCTTTTGCCTTAATTTCTTGACCGAGAAATCGCGCGCGTCGAAATAGGCCGCGCATTGGAACGAACTGCGTTTGGCGAAATAAGCTATATTCGATGACATAAACTATATTCGATGAAATGAGCTATATTCGATGAAATAAGCTATATTCGATGAAATAAGCTATATTCGATGAAATAAGCTATATTCGATGAAATAAACTATATTCGATAAAATAAACTATATTCCATGAAATAAACTATATTCGACCAAATAAGCTATATTCGATGAAATAAGCTATATTCGATGAAATGAAGCACGTGTCCCGATGCATAGTACACGCTCGTAAACGCGAAGCTGTTTTAACCCTAAACCTACCGAGCTCAAACAATGGCTACGCGTTTTATTTTAAAAGAATGACAAGACTGGATTTATTCAGACTTTCCGCCAGTTATATTACAATTCATACTTAAATCGTGATATCCACTCAATAATTTCGTATGTGAAAAGTCTCCATAATCTAACAAATTTTATAAAAAGTGTGGAATCGGTCGTTTTGACCGACTCGATACGTTTAGCGTTAAAGAACGGCCCCCGTCGGCCGAAAACTGTCCTCGCGCTATTTAAAAGAAAGTTTCGCGGCAGATCCGCGCAAAAAAATTCAATTAAAGTTTATTAAACTATCTATTACCTATTACGCCGGACAACTTTTTGCCACCTTTCAAGTAGCTTCATTATTCCGCGCCCCGGGGAAAGTTTTTACTCCCCCCCACCCCTCGGCGAAAAACTGCGCGCCGAAAAAAGGACCGAGAAGTTTTTTAGACAACGACACGCGAAACAAAAGCGGAGAAAAAATAATTATGACGTTATTGTTCCAAGACATCGGATTTTTTTGTAGTCATTGGATGAGGACGGAGTGTAGAGAGATGTTTGATTTGTTCTTTTAATAGTTTTCTTGGGGTGAAAGATGATGTTTTTATATCTTTTGAGGTCTTTTGTCTATTTTATTTTGTTCATATATTTTTATCGTCAGTGGAGGAGTTTGTTAATTTTAATATGTTTAATGTAAAGGTGTGATAGTTTTAAATTTTTCGCGTCATTTTGTTGAAAATTAGGCTTGCCCTTTGTGCAATGAAAAATATCTGCTGTACAAATATCTGTCATAACAATAGACAAAGAAGAGTCCAAATAACGTCCAAAATTTACAATTTAAATTAAAATTACATCATCCAAAATAATTGGATCACCACATATTTAAATACTTTTAACATTTATACCGTATTACACTTTCTCTATTTTCATCCTCATACCATAAAATCAACGATTCAAATAAATTAAAAGCAATTCAGCAATCATTCCAAATTCTGTCGACATATACACCATAATTCTAAATTCCCCTAACTTTTCTATTCCACCCAATCAGATCGCTTTTATCGTCATTACATAAATTCCTCTGCCAATAGCAAACCATCGCGGAACGATTAACATCGTTAAAAACCATTTCTACCATCCCCGAAATTACAATCCATAAGACCCAACATTCCGTTCGAGCAATTTTTAATTACCCGATCGAAAGACACCCGATCGCCAGAAATTAGCTTGTCAAACTCGCAAGCATAATTCGCAGCCGATCGGCTCTACATGCGTGCACCATCCGGTACACAGTGTGTTTGCCTTCTATTCCACCGTTCATATGAAGTCTCGTTCCTGTTTACAGTGAAACGTTGAACACGATTTCCGAACGCGCATCATCGCACAGCCGCCCGTAATAGTGCCGTTTTTTGCGCGCGCGCGCGTTTCCCATCTAAACGGCGCCTTTGACCTCAATCAAATTAATATCAAGCGATAACCCGACCCGGCGGATGTGTAATCCAGTGATGAATATTTTACGATTCGACGGGGGGCGTCTCTCTCTCGCTCTCTCTCTCTCCCTGTGTGTTTACACGTGCGCGCGGAAATACGCGCGCTAGTTTACACGGTAAACTATCCTCAACGATTTCGGAAACGGTACGTCCGTGTGTGTATATGTGTGCACGTGTGTGTAACATATACGTGGGATCCGGAATTGTTTACGGAAGCGGGACGTAAGATTACAAACGTCGTTTACAATCATGCCAGGGTTACGAGCGGAATGCCTCCGCGTTTCATTGCTCTGTATACACTGTTCCGGGCATCGGCGAATCATGCGGTGGCCCCCAGGTGAAGTCGTCGCCAGATTTCTGCGCTCGGGTATTGGACTACGCGTTCAACTAATCGCCAGCGAACGTTAAACAGTGGATTTTTAACCGAATTTTATTATTTGAAAGGTAGAATGGGTTTAATTGATTTTTTTCTGGTATATACAGTATAATAAAGACGTTTAGAACTGTATAAAATTTGTTAAATTAAAAAGGAAACACGTCTTTTAAATTACGAGAATTTGTGTTGGAAACAGGAGCCCAGTATTAATTATTTAAATAGATATTTATTTTATATAGTTGACGAAAGATAATTATAACGTCTTAGAAAATCGAAGTAAATTTTATTCAGTGTCGTTATGTCAGTCGTTATTATATTTTATGACTTGCAAAAATAATATAAAGAACAGAAATCACGCTATCATCTTAATGTCGCATAATTAAAAATTAATGCAGTTAGATCGCTTGACGATTCACTAAAAAATAAAGAAACGTCATTTATAAGACAAATAACTAGATTAAATGATTAAATGAATAAATGATTGAATGATTAAACACTCTATACAACAGTTCCAGACTTGACCAAACTACAAATATTTCATTAATTACATCGCTCGCTCATAAAAACCATGTCTTGAATTTCTAATATAATTTCGCCACGAGTCTTGATTATCAAACGAAAGGAACGCGCGCCGTGGACGTTAACAAACACCGAAAGTTAACAAGAACCGCCCGGAAAGTTAATGGAACGCCGAAAGAGCGATACATCTCGAAGTCGCGCGAGGATTATTCATTTCGCGCGGAACAGCCCTTAAGGGAGTTCCACGGGTAGCGGGCGAGAAGCAGTCGTTGTAAGACGTAGCTGCAACGAACCCGCAGAGGATCCCCTGGCGGCTATTTCGCAACCCCCGCTCCCGTCGCCCACGCTAATTCGAAATGCCCGGCGAGGCGGCGACACTTTAAAGCGATTTTGAAATAATGGAACGCCCGAGTCGAACGAACGGGCTGAGGCGACGTCGAACGGGTTGAGGCGACGTCGTCGAGCGGACGGGTCGAGGCGTCGTCGAACGGATCAATTAAACGGATAATCGATCGCGACGAGCTGATTATAAGCCGTATCGTTAAGGACGTCTCTCGCAGCGACGAGGATTTAATTAAAATCCGCGTTGTTCCCGCGTATTGGAATGGTAACGTTGTCCTTTTGATAACAATGCGCGGAGAGCGGACTGGAACATCGAAGGAGAGAAATTTGTGCTTCGTTAAATCGCGGACACTTTGTCCGTTCTTGTTTGGAACGGGCAAATTAGATCCGCAGTTCTTAAAGGGAAATGAAATTCTTTGCGATCCATAAGACAAAGACGAAAGGGGGGGCAGTTTGCCGAAGGGGTTAGTATTTACGGGAATTAATTTTATTTGAGACTAATTTGTAGATGAATGCGCCCGGATTCTCTCTCGACGAGCTCGTAATAATTAAGTGCCTCGGCTGACTGCCCCCTTTTCCTTTTTTCTTCGGGGAAACTCGGGCCCCGTTGTGGAACCTTTCGCTGATTCGTTGTTGGCAATTGTTGTTCGGATTTAATGCCTGTGACGGGGTACGAGATTATGGGGGAGGGATTTTGTTGAGAATAAAAATTTGTGTTTGGATGGAATTTATGAAATGTAATGGTAAAGGTATGGTAGAAGTATTGTTTGAATTATTTCTTGGAAATTTTACTTGATAATTTATTGCAATATTGTACCGATAGAATATAATATATTGATATTGAAAATATAGAATTAAATCGATATTCTAAATATATTCTTTGTGTTTAAATACTATTGCTTAGATAATTCACAGTTTAAAGTTTGAAATTTGAAGTTCGTAGTCAACACGTATTGTTAATAAATAATTAAATAGTCTCTTCCCTGGTATAAAAAATTCACCCCTGAAGAGGTTAAACTGACATTCCGAACAACCTAATATTCTCTTAAATAAAAGACGCAGATCCGAGTAACTTGTCTAAAAAACAAAAATGAAAAAATAATAGAAAGACCCCCGTGGATTTCGAATGGAGGGCATCGCAATTATGCTCCGGGGGATCGCCATCATTTTTAAGCAGCACTCGTAGCTGATGAAACGAAGCCCGGTTCCGTAAGTAGGTACACATTCGAGGAGATCCTTGCGCGCGATCGCATCTCGCCGTTAAAAAAGAAGAAAAGACAAGAGAAAAAGAAAAAAAGAAAGGCAACGCGGGAATACGTAATCAGGTTTCAATCGCATAATCCCCGAACCCGTTCGATCGGGGTTTCATCCCGGTCGGAGAATTGACATAGACGGGCGCGTCAGCGGAGGAACGCGTTCCCCTCCCGGCTCATGCAATCCGAGCCGAATGCTCGCTCATGCACGGAGGCATCTGTTCAAACACCATAAACGTCTGTCACAATTGTTTCCCGGGGAAGGGTAAAGCAATGCATGCCGAAGAGGATTCACAGTGCCTTGAAGCTCGGCGCCCGACCGGCGAGACACGCGCGCACGCGACGCGCCGTCGCGCAGCGCTCTATAAAATGCAGGTGTCCCGATGCAGTCGACGGTTTTCGGCGACGCGGCGAGATGCAGTTACGTACGTGTGTATCGCTTTCAACGACTCGCCGCGGCGCGATGCTTTTGCCGCACTGGCGACAAAACGGTAGACGTGTCGGCGAACCTTTTCGGTCTCTAATTCACAATTCGTATTTCGTATTTTAACGAAAATATTTTGCGATTTTTGACTATTCTTTGATTAGCTGGAATTTTAGGATTCCTTTAGAATTTTCTTGGTCGAAATTGTCGCAATAGTGCAGAATTTCGTGCTTTATACGAAAATAGAATTTTTGTTGGAATTATCGTATATTTTGGAATTTATAGAATTTTGCAATTTTTCAATTTTGCAGTATTTTGAGATCCTCTAGAATTTTGGAATATTTCGTGATTCGTTGTGGTGATTGTCAATATTTTCAAGTATTTTTAAATTAGCTGGAATGTAGAGATGCTTCCCAATTTTTTAATTCAAAAACGTTGCAATTCTGCATAATTTTGAGTTTAATATGAAAATAGAATTTTCATAGCAATTTTCCAATATTTTAGTCAATTCTATAATTTTAAAATTCTCCATTATTTCAAGATTTATTCGGATTTTCGTATTGCCGTAGATTTTCAGATTTTTAATGATCATTAACATATCCAAATATCCCGGAATTTATTAAAATTCTTAAATGTATGATTTTCTCAGAATTTCAGATTTCGAACGCAAATAAAAATATTCGTAATTTCCGCGTATCTTAGAATTTTCTACAATTTTTACACCCTTACGTTCGTCGCCTATAATCAACCACTAAAATCCCCGCATAATTAAAGCAATTGAATTAATTAAAACAAAACTATAAAATTACTATTTATCATACAGGATAGCTTTAGAATTCTTTCGCCCTTTAAACATTCTAATCAAATATCAATTTATTCAAATATATTGCAACAAAAATAAATTTTTAAAATTAATTAGAAATAAATGTCACCCATATTCGACCGACGAGTGAAAAACATCTTAGAATGTGGATAAAATGTTATTAAAAAATCTCCCACTACTCCACAATTTTTCAAGAACTTCGAGACTCTGAAAACTGTGTCAATTCACCCAAATTCCGGAGTATCTCCAAATATCACAGTCGACCGTATCTCTAAACGTGTCCGTAACTCAGCGCCATTGAAATTCCTCCGAGCTTGCGGAAAATGCGAATGTTTTCGAGCCATGAGATAGTTTCGTGATGCGAGTCGATCTCTTTCCCCGGATTTTCGGGTTTCTCCCGTGCGCCCACCCTGGCAAACACCTTTCTCCCCGTCGTGTTCCCGCTTCTCGCCGTTTTCGGCATCGATGATCCATCCCTCTCTCTCTCTCTCGCTCTCTCACTCGCCCGACCTTTTCTCCCCGGCTGTCTTACTTTGCCCCGCGCATCCTTCTCCATTTATCCCGGGGGCGTCTGTGTTTCCGCGTCCAACCCCGCCCGCGGCCACGTTCGCCCACGTACAAAGCAGATTGCCAAATATCCACAGGTTGTTGATTTTAGCGGCTGCGTGCCGTGGATAGTGCATTACCGTACGTGTCAAGACGAATACGGACGAACTGCGAACGGACTATGAATCTCGGATTAGCTCGGGCCTCCTCCCCCCCCCCCCCCCTCTCCACCCTCTCGATTATCCTTCTAGGCGTCCCGGTTTCATCAAATAACCTGTGTGCGCACGGTGTGTGACTTTGTGACACGAGGCCGCACCGCCGGGGAAAGCACTGCGAATTACCGCGACACAACGAATTTCGGTCCCGCGTAATACGAA
>NC_135775.1:4140547-4141027 GCF_028453695.1 Augochlora pura | reverse complement strand
GTCTAAGGGCAGATAATCCCTCCGCCGTGGCAAGCAAATACCGCAGAATTTTACAGAAAAATAAAGGGTGAAACGTCGACGATTCAGGACCGCCGTACTATTTTCAAGGGTGGAGGAGCGTCGCGAATAAGAAAGTACTCCAGGTGCTACCGGGGTCTGACGGTAATAAAAAAAAAGACGAGAGAGAGAGAGAGCAACCCGTTCGTTCTTAGTTCCGCAGGGCCGGGGCTATTAACCGACGTGTCTCCGAGTTCTTTAATAGCCGAAAGTCCAGTAATCAACGAAACAGAGAGGTATCCCGTGCCAAGAAAGTTACCTTCCTGCAGCACACTCCGGTCGATTGAATATCTTCCACTTGGCAAATCTCTCGTTAGCGTCGCTCCTGTTATTTTTAGTCTCTGAACTTTCGGGCAGTTGTACTTTCGAAGTTCGGATAGAAAAAAAAAGAAGTGCTCGATGAATATTAATAACGAGAGTCCG
>NC_135775.1:4127027-4140447 GCF_028453695.1 Augochlora pura | reverse complement strand
AAAGTTAACCTAAAATAATTGAAATAATTGTAAAACTCCCTTAACGTAAAATTGTTCAAAATAAAACTGAAGGTAATGCAAACTTTAGAGTAGAACGTTTCGCAGGAGGATCCCGAAACAACAGACAACAGTTTGGCCCGCGCCCGGCAATGAATAGCTTCAATTAATAATCCGCTACAAAGCGCGCGGGCGCTCGCACATGTGCGCAGTTTGGCAAATCGAATCTTATCAAAACGCCGGCCGGAGTTAATAGAATTTTCATTGAATAGTGTTTCGCTACACACGCCCGCTCTATGGCCAATAAACGCGCCATGATATAATGCAGAGGAAGCCCCATAGAGCTCTGCTCAGTCGCGCGAGCGCGGCTTCCACGTGTGGGTACGTTCCCTCGCGATTGTGGTAGCGCGATCTCGGGGTCTTCCAAACTACATTCTGATTACCAGCATGCATTTTACATCGATAACGCGCACGCCGCGTACACACGACGTGTTTAATCATCCCGCATTCCTACGATTCTGCGCGGGTATCTGCGCCACGGTCCGTCGCCGGAGTAAAATTCACTTCTACGAACACTTTCGATCAACGTCTATCAAATATTTCGTTTGATCGTCGACGAACCGTTTATTCGGGTTTATGAAAATTTATTGGGGCATGTGCAGAGGTAATAATCAAGTGGGAGAGGAATTTTAAGATGTTACAGTAAGTGCGAGGTCTTCGATGTTTAAACAATTGCTGAGGAAGCGAGAGAGGTGTTGTCAGAAAGCTGTAGTTTATGGTTTTGTTTTAGGTTGTGAATTAGGGGGCAATTGTTAAATTTCTTTTCGGTGTGGAACAATCGTTGAGAAATTTGGTAATTATTTTATCATAGATGAGATGTTGAAATACTGTAAATGATAATAGAATAAATAGTAAAAATAATAATAGAGTAAATACTGTAAGTGATAATAAAATAGTTTGAAGGTTAAGTAGAAGTGGCGAGTCATGGTCAGACGCGTCAATTCGTTCACTTTATATGGCATTTTATATTTTGTATAGACGCCAAGTAGAAACGGCGTGCTGTGGTCAGACTATATCACTTTCTTATCACGCTAGAACTATAACTATAACAACGTCAAGACTGGATTTATTTAAACTGTGTATAATTTATATTATATTATATACTTCGATAAAGAATCGTGCATAAAAATATCTCCAAAAAAATATTTTTATAACATTAGGAATTGCAATAGAAAAAGTCGAAAACCGTTATTTGGTAGTTCTATTGTTAATGGACTTTATCATAATTTTGTTAATAGTCTTTATATAATTTATTTTATTATAATAACGTACTTTACTATAGCGTACCATTAAATACTACTATTATTCCATTCCTTTACGTCGAAATAAAAATCTGCCCTCTTTATACACAACATAGTAAATATAATATAACAAATCTAATAAAATGGATATAAAAACAATAAAATAAATATAAAAATAATAAAATAGATATAAAAGCAACAAAATAACTATAAAAATAATCAAATATAACAAAATACAAAGCTCAATATAATAAAACATAATACCAAATATAATTCTCCTTTTCCCTAGCAGAATCAATTTAAAAAGTCTTAATCATTGTATAACTAAAAAAAAAGCAATACAGCTAATCAGCGAAACAAATCGTTCCTAATCTCGATTCCAGACCTACCCCAAGAAACTGCATCCGATCGATAATCCCGCCGAATTTCTGTCGCATCGTGCCCGCGGCGGGTATGGGACCGTCGATTAAAAGAGAGCGCAAACAATTCCCGGTGAATTATCCGTGGAAAGGGTAATTGTGAAGCGGGATCTTGAAAAGTTGAGGGGGCGGTGGCGGCGGCGGCGGTGGCGGATGGAAGCGTCGGATCACGCGAGGCAACTCAATAAACTCGACGGCTCCGTTCGTTAATTCCGGGGGCGTACGCGAGCTGAATTTCGAGTGGCCCGCCCGCCGGTTGGCTCGACGAGGCTCCCGCCGCGGCCAAACATGATCACGCTCGGTGCGTCCAAGATCATCGACGAAAATTCAATCATCCCGACATCGCGATTTCCAGCGAGTCGAACACAGAGAGCCGCCCTCCTCCAACTCACCTCCTCCTCCACCACCAGCACATCGTACCCGGTTAAAGTTCTCGGCAGGCGACGTGGCTCTGCGCGCACAACCCTCCCTCTTCCTCCCTCCCTCTCTCTCTCTCTCTCTCACTCTCTCTCGCCCATATATAGATCCTTTCTGCATCAGCCGCATCTGCTCTCAATGCATCTCATATTTGAAGCCTTACGACGTCGGGAGCTTGAGAAGGCGATAAGCGGTCGAGTGAGAGTTTCCCGGGGATTCCATCGAGGATTCGAGTGATGTTCGGGCTTGTCGTGCTAACCAAGAGAGAGCGAGAGCGAGAGAGGGAGAGAGAGCGAGTGGAACTACCAACCCCTGGGCGAGCGGTTTACGAGGGGCGCCGGGGGTAGGTTAGAGGCGGAAGTAGGTACTTGGATATGGAAATGGGATGGCCCCGGCGCAAATGCAAAGCTCGAATCTATCAATTTCACTCTACAGGTAACCGCGATTCCGGGCGATGCCGGGTAGAAGCCAGCCGGCTTCGGTAATCCGCTGATTCGAAGAGTAAACACAAAGGCCCCCGGAAGTGCTCGATCCCCCGCCAGCGGGAACGGAGTGGATGGAAAATTCGGAAAAAGGGACACCCAATCAGACTCGCCGGCGGGAACGAGACGGATCTGGAGAGGTATTATGTGTGGGTATATGCGGGCTGGGTCACCATCCGCGTATTGCCATCTAGGGTTACGTCGTTATTATTGCGCGCGAGAAGAGAAATCATTCGGAGGAAATTAATCTTTTGCGCTCGAACAGCGAAATGAAAATTGTTGTATTATTTCCGAAATAATTTTGACAATATTAGAGACCCTTCTATGGAAAAGATTGTTAACCAGTTAGCTGCTTCAATTGATTTTGAAAGTAAATTTTGCTACGCCTTTTATCGATCTGTGTATAATCTTTTTGGCATTAAAGATTGCCAAATTTAACAAAATACACAAACTTCAAATTTTTTCACAAACTCCAACTCCAATTATATTAAATCCTTTCCCTTTAATTAAAAAAAGGAGAAACGTAGCTCCGATTTTATTCACAAAGTTGCATCCACTGTCATGTTACGCTCAGTCAGGTTTATTTAGTTATTCGGTGTTCGCTGTTTCATGGAAAAATTATAAGTAGACCGCGAACGTTTGTGCAAGTAAAACGCGTCAATGTATGCGACAAATATGCAAGAAAGGTGTAAGTAAACATACAAAAAGTGGGCAAGATATGCAGGGAGTATGTGGGATATGCAAGGAAATATGCGGCATGTGCGAGGAAATATGCGGAATATAAACGAAGCGTGGTATCATTTACGGTCCGTGACGCTTGATTACACGCAGCGATATTTTTCCCGTGTGTCGGTGTTTGCTAGACTTGGAATTAATATTTTCTGGAATTCTACGAATCGGGGACGTTGCTTAATCCATATGTAATACTTGAGGAAATTATCCATATGTAATATTTAACGAAATTATCCACAAGAAATATTTAATATTTAAAAGATTTAAAAGATTTAAAAGAAATATTTAACGAAATTATCCATATGAAATATTCAACGAAATCATCCATGTGAAACACTTAACAAAATTATCCACAAGAAGTATTTAATATTTCAAAGATTTAAAAATCATGTGAAATACTTAACGAAATAATCCTGGATTTCTCCAAGTATAATTTAAATGTCTAATAATTGTGTAACTGGAATAGCGAGACGAGTCCGAGGATGGCAGACGTTAGGGGCGATTATTGATTGAATTGGGATGGAAAAAGCAATTCTGTACGAATTTACGAGGCCTGTCTGGAGCTGCCGACCCCATCCGGCAATTTTCTTGCATACTCTCTACGACCTAAACGGAAGATATATTCAAGACGACCGAAGATAAATGGCCGTGTCAGCCAACTACGACCCAGACCTAGAAAACTGGATGCACTATGCTGTAAGTGGAAGAGTAAGTCGCGAGGGTTTTAAATCGCTTTATATGGGAACAACTATTATAAACATCGTCGAGAAAAAGACCTGTCTAAAATGAGCCTCTAAAAATTAAAAAGAAAAAAAATATATTTGATCATATTTTTATATTCGACTGAAATAATCGAATATTAATTCCCTAAAGGCATTTAGAAAAAATGACGTGGTTCATTTTGCATGGATTACTATTACAAACATCGTCGAGAAAAAGTTCCATTTAAAATAAGACTCTAAAGATCCAGAAAAAATAAATATATTAAATAACATTTTTATATTCGACCAAAATAATTGAATATTAATTCTCTAAAGACCTTTAGAAAAAATCACGTGATTTCATACCATATGGCTCTGCTAAGGAACAGTTTTATTCAATGATTAAAAAGAGAAATGAGGAATAAAATTTCACCGATTTTCTCTAGATGATTACGTAACGCAGCTTTCAATATCGAAGATAAATCATGCAGGGTGTTTTAAAAAATTATCCAATAATGATAAAAACTTTATCCGCGAGCCATCAAGTTGTCTAGAGTAATACGATCTGCGAACTTCGCTCGGGACTATTAATCATGAGAAGATTGGTAAACTTCTCTCGGGTACAAAACAGTCATTAAGGGGGGTCTATTAATAATTCTCGTGTGGATAAGATGTTAAAAACGCGTTCCAGGTATCGATGTTAAGTGTGCATTAGCGTAGAAATTAGGTAGAAATGATAGGCTATGATTAACCTGTTAGTTTCTACCAGCAACTTTCTACTTGGCATATTTAGTTGACATACGTTTAATTTGTTACGTTCAAATAACACTTTTTAGTTGATACTAAATTTAAAATATTAATATTATTTAAAATATTATTTAAAATATTACGTAGAAACAGCATGCTATGATCAGACATAGAAATTATTTTCTTTGCTACAGTACTTTTAATTTGCTACAGGGAATAAGTAGAAACGGTGTGCCATGATCAGACATTTGAAATGCCTTCTCTTTACGAATACTTTAATAACTCTTTTAACTAATAGTAATAGTTCATGGCTGGACACTTCAACAAATTTCAGCGAAAATGACAGCGACACGTGTGGGAAAGGTGCAGCACCGTCCTCGCCGCGATTGCATAAATATGGCCGTTGTAAGTCGCGCGCGACGTCGAACGTAGGAAGACGTCCACTCGTTTCCATACACACGTTACCGAGGGGAATCGATAACGCGTTCTGGACGGGGATATAGAGAAGCCGGCCCGTGTGCGATCGCGACACCCCCGAACAACGCCGCGTTGTAAAGTGGGAGATGCGAATTCGCCGGCATGAATTTCGTCGTCGTCGCGGAAGGATCGAACAGAGGGGCTTGCTATGCTCAACCTTCGACGATGCTTGTACGCGGCGGCGTTATGACACGCGTTCTACGAATGCTTTGATATCTGTCGTTGATAATGCGATGTGCAAACCAGCGTGTAGGAGTCGCCGGGGGAATTGTCGTTGCCCGGGTTATACACAGGACTCCTCTTCCTGGCTGCTCTGTTGTTGTCGTGGCCCCGCGCGACCACACGCGTGATAACGAGCTTGTCGTCTCTGTGCGCGCGGGGTCGCTCTGCCGCTGCTGCTGCGAGAATTCGACCGAGCCCCGTGTCACTCGATACACAAAAGCGTCTGCTCTCGATTTACGAGCCAGCGCGCGAGCGTAGAGTTTCCCCCGCGGAACCGCGTTACACAATCGAACACCTCGACCACCCAACCCCCTCCCTCGAGTTACATACTTTAAGGCCGCGAACATTTTTACCCGAACTCCGCCTCTTCTTGGCCCTTCTTTTTCATTTCCGAACGGGTTCTACCTCGCGACAGACTTTCCGAACGCGACGACGTCCGGTGACAAACGCGCAGCGGACCCTTCTTCGGTGTCGAGTGTCTAAACCGTACTTGGGAGACCGGAATGCTTCTTTTTCAGGCGGCAACGTCGAATCTGGACACCTACTGTTAATAGAGGACGCGAGGAGTGTCGGATGGGATTCGCGGTACACTTCGCTTTATTCTCGAGGATGCTCGAGGGTGCGTTCCGGGGACAAGAAAATCGTTGTTGGCGGCGACGGAGGAGGGCAAATTGCGATGTCGTCTTTTGAAAGATTGTACGGGTGTTGAAGTTCGTAATCGTAATCGCCTGTTAGGTGGGAAGTCATTCGATGACGGCTGAGTGACGCGAAGAGGCGAAGAGTCGTCACCGTAAATTGGAAGTCTTTGTCGAAGATTAAGTATAGCTTTGGTTCTTCCACTTATTTCTGCTTCACCCGTTAACGAGTCCGACTCGTCATGAAAATTACTAGAAATAAATTATAAAGTAAATTAAAGTAAATTATTACAGAGTAAAACGATTTGAGAAATTTCACTTCGCTGGAAGCGGTTTAACTTCAATTAACTTCGACAAATTAACTTCAACAAATTAACTTCAACAAATTAACTTTAATACATTAACCTCGCTAAATTAACTTCGAATAATATTTAACTGTTGAATATATTTTTTAACCCAGTTAAAGCTTAATCGTCGACGACGCGAACAGATCCACTCCGTCGCCGCAGTTTCGGATCGAATCCTTTTTTCCCGCGCAACAGTTTCGACACAGCGAATTGACGCGACGAATTAAAATAGCGCGAATTAATCGAAAAAGTTGTCCAATTCGTCGGACTAGCGCGGTTCGCCTGCCGCGTCGCCCCGTTTCCGCCGCGGCAGCCTCGCGCGCAAACTTGAAAACTGTGCCACTTTTCGATGATAAACACGCGCGCGCGGTGATTCCGGAAACTGAGAAACTGCATATTGCACTCGCATAGGAAGCGCCGCCGCCTTGAGCCATTCAACTTTTCTCTTGCCGCGCGCCGTCCCTCCCGCCGTCCCGCTCTTATCCCGGGGAAACAAAAGAGGAACGCGGAGATATTTTCAGCGCCGCCGGCCACCTAAATCCATGTAAATCTCTGTGTTTCGTATTAATTGAAGTATTTCATGGAAAAGAGAGAGAGGGAGAGAGAGAGAGGGGCTAGGTCTTGGTTCTCCATCGCGAACGATAACTATTTTTCATTCGGCCAGGAACACCAAGCGTATTTTCGCTGCGGAATATATATGAAAAAGTTCTTTTCGGTGCGCCTCGAGAGCCAAGATTATGAAGATTAATGGACCGACGGCGAAGTTAGTTTACACGGGAGTGCCCGATGCACTAAAGGTGACGGGCTAACGAAACGTTTTATTTATTTAGAAATTAACTCGACGAGGGTGGATCAATTTTTGCCCCTCTGTATGCGCTGCGTCGCGCCGGCTACCGGGTCAAACTCTTGTTTAACACGTTGAATGCCACGGGGGTCACCGGTGACCGGCACTGAACTTGGCAGTGACGCCATGGGGGCGACCGGTGACCGGCGCGCTCAGATTGATGAAAATATATATAATTTAAATAAATGACAATACTTATAATTTTTACACGTTGAATGCCACGGGGGTCACCGGTGACCCCGTCGCAATTAACATGCCAAACATGGTTATACACTCTAACTTACCTACTGCAGATAATATTTGGACATTATATGTATCGCATAATAGAAAATTCATCGTGGCGCCACGGACAATTCCTGTAAAATAGGCGTGGCATTCAACGTGTGAAAGATACAGATGCTTCGCCGGCTACTTTTACGGGGAAATTCTACTTGAACAGCGCTTAATTCAAAAATCTAATTGCAAAATATCTATACATAATCAATGATAATCCTAATCAATATAATCGTATATCTCGTCATTTTAAACGTCGCTCTAATTGATCCTGTTTCTTAATCGTGGTCGATCCGCAAAAACGATTTATTAACCCCTTGCACTATAACAACGAGTCAGACTCGTGATACAGATTTCATGCAACGTCCACTAAATATATTATTAATTTCTTCTACATCTAAACAGAAATCTATTTTTCTATTGTCAAAGTCTAGAAACGAAAGTACATAAAGGCAATAAAAGAGAGAAGAATCGTCTGGTTCTATTATTAAAAAATATTAAGGACAAATAAGTGTTAATCAACGCAGCGCGAAAGGAATCGTAGTGCAAGGGGTTAAACGCGTTGCCCGCGCGCGCGCGCGCGCGCCGAGCCTGTAATTCCCGGCCGCGTGCGTGCGCGGCTTCTGCGCTTGGAATTTCTCGGTTTCCTATGGAATTAACAAACTTGCGACACGAAACAAGTACGAAAATAACAGCCTACGGTTGCGCGTTGCCTGGCACTCCTACGCCGTCACGGCGCGCGGCCGCCGCTCGGAAAACTCCCTCGGCGGCGCGCGGCGCGCGCGGCCAGGTACGGTAAACGAACCGTTCATCATCGACGTGCACACAAAGCCATCGGGATCCGCTATATCTCGATACGGCTCACGCGTTAATTAGTACTCCATAAATCATGCCAGGCAGTGCACTTCCACGAGCGGCCTGATCAACGGAGTGCAACCACCTGCGTTAATTTCGTCTAGACTATATATCCGTGGTGTTCGCGAACCTACCGCTCCGCGCAGACCCGAAGAATATTTCCTCGACGTGGCCGAACGGTGAACTATTGGCTCCGTTGCGATTCACCGATACGCGCGATACGTCTCGCTGGCAAATCGACCGTGCGGATCCCCGATTTCGACGGCGACGCGCGGCTCGCGTTAATCGCGCGAAAAGTATGCACGCTGGCGGGCGATTTATAACGATGCTGTGTCGAATAACGGAGGCGTAGAGTCGGCTGTTCAGTTTGAAAGCCGGCCGAGTTTTGACAAAATTTTTTTATATAAATACAAATAAATAGTTTAGGGTAATTTTCGAGTGTTTATATTAATTTTTTGAGGTTAGGATAGCGGTGTGATGATTTTAAAATGTGGTTTATATTAATATTTTATCGTCGCTTGTTCCTTGATCGAATAATGATATAATTAACCCTCTTAGTGCCGGGTGAAAATGCCAAATTTCACGGTTTTACTACGGTTTTGGAAAAGGCTCATGAAAACCAAACGAAAAAGAATATTTACATAATTCAAAAAGCAGTGCATTAAGGACGAAATTGAGAATGAAACAGTGACGCCAATTTTTCTATATTCATTGGAAATTATATAAATAATAAAAGTATAAGGCAATTTTCGCCTGTGCAGCACAGGCCGATATATCGGCCCCCGGCACTAAAAGAGTTAAGATAATTGTCGAAGCAACGTTCTCATGTAATTTCGTTAAAAAAGATCGCCGCATTGAATTTCGAATTGCAATCGTCCGCATCTCACGACGAAGGAAAAGCGCACGGCAGCTTCCAGGTGAATAACCATGGAGGAATTTCAGAAGGCAACACAGGCGGTTAAGACGTTGTTAAGCGTTACACGTACCCGAAGGCGGTTCGCCGCGTTATAATTCACGCATTAGTATTAACATGCACGCGACTTATGGTCAGGATAATCGCAGAAACGCCGCGCGATCGGTTGCCTCACGGCATCCAAGAAATAGACCAGAGACGCCGTAGACGCCGTCGCCGTCATCGTCTGTAAAGGATTTAACGCGCGCGCGTTTCTGCTACTTTCATTTGCACGTCCGCGCAATTAGGGCTCCAATTAAAGTCTCGTCAAAGCATCCGTTTGGAGGGCAAGTGGTTTTATCGACGTTAATTATATCGCGAGCGTCGCGCCGCCGGTGTACGCGATTTTTCAACAACCGTTTCGCGCGGCACGCCGCTGAATTATGCGACCACGTTTTATACGATAAATATGCAGAAGTTCCGCGCTGACAGATCGTCGTTTCTCCTTTTTACGCGGCGTCACCTTCAATTACCGTTTAATTGCAAAAATTCGTCGAGCGAGTGTTATTAGGATTTTTGATTGCCTCTCATCGAACAGTCGAGATTGCTGTGAATTTTCTCTGCACTTACGATGTTAACACGTGGCAAAAATAGTATTAATAGGCTTTTTAATGACCTAGTCAACCCATACAGAAGATCAATAATTTAAATAATTATATTGAAGGAAGTTGTTGCATTAAATTAATCCAAATCAGTTCGTGCACTGTAGTTGAAGCTATAAACGGCGTACAATATATTTCAATGGTGTTCGTTCGATGTTCTTCACATTTTGTTTAAATACATATCACAATGTTCTATAATATTTATTTTTGAAATTCCTGCAATTCTTTCTGCAAGTTATTGTATTTTATTTTATTTCATCGTGCCTTGTTTTATTCCAAGCAATAACGTTTCATATATAATAAACAAATTTTATTTCATTTTATCCTATCTTTTATTTTATTATTCTTGCATTTGTATATATTTCAAACTCTCATAACATTTCCTTTTTAAATTCGTTAAACTTATTACACAAATCATCGTATTGTATCTCATTTTATTATTCTTCATTTTACTCTATGTTAATGTACTTCATTTTATTTCAAACGTTTCATATATAATAATAACCAAATTTCGTTTCATTTTATCCTATCTTTTATTTTATTATTCTTGCATTTGTATATATTTCAAACTCTCATAATATTTCCTTTTTAAATTCGTTAAACCTTTTACACAAATCATTGCATTGTATCTCATTTTATTATCCTTCATTTTATTTAATTCTTCTACATCACATCATTTTATCTCATTTTTCTATAATATGTCACATCATTTTATCTCATTCTTCTATGTCGCGTCATTTTATTCAATTCCATAGTACATCGATACGTAAGAAAATGTGCCGTAGTAAAGAAATTCAATAAAATCCATTAGAAAGTATGCAATTCGATAAAATCCATTACAAAGTACGCAATTCAATAAAATCCATTACAAAGTACGCAATTCAATCAAGAATATCGATACATGGTTCCGACCTGTTTTTGACGAGCGTACTCGTCACGAAAAAACGAACCGCTTCTTGCGCGCGAGCATCGAGCGCGGCGGCTCTCGATAAAAATTCCGATGAAACGCGATTTAATCGAACGCGTCCGAAAGAAAACAACCTTTAAGCCCAGCCAGCGAAATAGCCGATAGAGTCGCGGGTCTTCCTCGAGCTGCTACGAAATTTCTTGCTTCCATTAAATCGAGACGCGTCGACTATGCGCGTCGGCATATCAATTTGCGATAGAATATGCAAATAACTACCGCGGCGATCAGGTTGCCTTCTTTCCGCGAGACAAGACATTGGAATAGACAAGCAGCTATTACATGCTCGGATCGACGGATTGTCAAGCCGACTTGCGTTCGAGTCGCGGGACGCGCGAGCCTTTTCTGCATCCTCCAATTAAGTTTTTCCGCGTGGCAATCGTTGGATGTTAAACGTCGAACGGCGTCAAAAGCCGTCGCGTTCCGTGTTAGACTGTCGGAAGCGGACGCCACCGTGACAAACGACTAATTCCACGCGCCCCGAAAAAGCATACGTCGTTCCGATCGAAGCCCATGAATTATCATCGCGCCACGGTAGTCTACGTTCATGGAGGTTAATAAGAATCGCGGTTCTTGCGTCGCGCGAGTATTTCGTTGGCGGATTCATTAGCCGGCCGTCTAAATAACGAAAAGCCGAAAGAAAGGCGCCGCGGGCCGCAAGAAACGATTTCATCGCAATAAACCGATATGCAAGAATCTCTACCGCTTCCGTCGGCCGTAAAAGGGTGAACCGTGCGAAAAAGTCAACGGGGAATATTGATTCCGCGGCCGTTTGTTTTTTCGCGAATCTCAATTCGCGTCACGGTGTTTGAATTATAGCCGATGCCGCGGGGCTGATAGAGGGTGATTTGCGACCGGGAATTATGCGACGCGATTCTACGACGCCGCGAAACGTCTCCGCGACTCGGATAAATCTTGCGAAACAATTCTGCGATTTTTAACGCCGCGATATTGTTAACCGGGTTAACCGCGGCGATCTATATTTATCAAATTATTTATCATTTTCATTTGTTTGTTTCATCGCGTCTCGGCCTAAATAATAAACTAAACTATAATTATTTGTATAATTTTTTTATAAAAACTTGTATCTATAAATTAAATTATTCAAAACTAAAATTCGATTCAATTATCAAATTTTCATTGAAATAAAGAAAATTTCGTAACTAATTATTTATAAATCATAATTCTTGATTATAAATTAAATCTAAAGTTTATCCCCTAGATTTTTTATATTAATTATTTTGTTAATTGAGGTTTGGCGTTAGGCGAGTCTGACGCCATTGTGCGTGAGGGGAGGAACTGTTTCACCGTCGATTCGACGAAACGGCGTAAAAGTTCAGCGTTCGGTATGTTCGTCTTATTTCGCCGCGTAAAACTGATTGCCTCGAGTAATTATCGATCGTGAATTATACGACTCGCTGATTGACCATCAGAATTCCAAAAGAACAGAAACGACTCGTTTCACGAGCAAAAACGCCTGCTCGCATGTTTATTGCATTCGCGGCGCAAGTATCGACGAATCCGTGACGGAATAAAATATTATAGCAAGATATCTGAAAAAGGACGATTTTTCTCGTTCGATTATATAAATTAATAAATATATATTGAAAGAAAAAAAGCGACCGCTCGTTTTTTAAAATGGTATAATTTTTATTAAAGTTGTCTTAAATGATTTAACATGTTTCGTAAATGTTAGTGTTTTCTTCTTAAATAAGCTAAAAATACTGCAACACTGTCTTATTAAATTTATTTCACGTCTTTGGAACTTGATCATCGAGCTATTAATTTTTGCCATAAATAAATAAAGATTTGTGATCCTCCAACGAAAGGAATCGTTTCGGTGTCGATCACGTTAGAAATACGCCGCGCCCGAAGAACAGCAGAACGGCCGATCAAGAATCGTAGTTTAAGTCCGATCGGCGACGCACTGAAATCTTTATTACGCCTGCGCATTACAATTGCATATCGTTCGACACACCGGCACGGCAATGGCACAGCCGATTAAATATTCAGTAACGCCTGCAGATAGACTGACGAGCAGCGTGCTGCTCCGTACCGTTCGCACGCGTATGCAAATCGATCGTAAACGAACGATTGGAAAAATGTTTATTCGACCGGTTGCAAAAATGTCGTTCGAAACGGTTAACCCTTTGCACTCGTGGCCCTTCCAACGACAAATCTAACATAATTTCTCTGGCTAATAGTATCTCCATTTTGTGTAACAAAATTCATTGTATTCATATGAAATTATGTTAAAAATTTAAACTCATATAACACTTTCAATAATGGTATAAATCTAAGCTTTGGCGATATCTATAAAAATATTTTTTTAACGTGTTACAATTTTAATGGCGCCTCAGAATCGTCACTTAGGTTAATGTTGTTCGATGTAATTAAACGCGAAAGACATTGCACGGTTTAATAATAAAAGACCCGTAAACTAAAATTAAAAA
>NC_135775.1:4084569-4126527 GCF_028453695.1 Augochlora pura | reverse complement strand
CCGCCCTGAGGCCTTCGCGGGGCCGCGCCACTGTACACCGCCAGACTTTTCCTTCCTTTTCTTTTTCCGGCTTTTCTTTTTCCACCACCACCACCACCACCACCTCCGACTCCGACTACGCCGCCTCTTTCTCTTCGTTCCGGGGATCAAGGAGATTGGCCAGTGCATCTGCTCGCGCTAATCCCAGAAGAAAACGCGACGGAAGAATGAGGGGAACGAGGGGGAGGAGGAGGAGGAGGCAGGGGTAGCACAGCGAAAGCATCACATAAACGATCCTTTTTTTCCGACCGCCCGCCACCTGGGCTAACGCTGAATCGTAATTCCAACGGAAATGCCGACTCCCCCCTTTGTTCGACGACGCGGAGATCAACGGGGATCCGCGGCGCAGGTGAGTAATCGCAGGAGAACGAAATTCGAAACGCGAGTTTGTCGTCTGAATGGCGAGGAGGGACTGAGGAGTCGATAGGACTGGTGTTTTTTTTTGTTTTTTTTTTTTCTTAGAAGGATATGTTGTTCGAGGGATATTTTTTGATACGTGAACATTTTTTGAACAATTTTTTGGAATAAAGTATTCTTCGAGAAGGCTTAAGAGGATATATTTTGGATATAGTTTGAATTTGAGTAAAGAGTCGAGTGAATTCTTTGAACTTTTAGTCTTCTCTCAGTTTTATTCGAATAAGGAGTTGAATAATTTCTTCGAGTATAGGTTTAGTAGTTTAGTTTAATAATAAATTGAAGAAATGTTTCGAATGATGACTCTAATCGAGTTTTATTCTAATAACGTTACGAATTAATTCTTCGATTAATATTTTATTCTCGTAACGTTGCGAATTAATTCTTCGAATAAAATTTTATTCTATTAATTGTACGAATTAATTCTTTGAATAAAATTTTATTCTAATAACGTTACGAATTAATTCTTCGAATTACCCTTTTTAATTCGAATAACGATTCCGTAAAATTAATCTGCAAAAGTAGAATTAATCTGCAAAAGGTGAATTATTCTGCAAAAGGTGAATTAATCTGCAAAAGGTGAATCAGTCTCCGCAACGGCGTTACATGCGAACGCGATTTACTTCGGCCGCGTACCGTCACCGATTTAATTCCCGATACAAATATTCCGCAGCTGTCCTACAATGGACGACACGTAAAGCAGCTCCCGGAACTGCTACTCGGCCGCCGGAGCTTTTCTACTTATCTTTCGAGCGCGCGTCAATTTTTGACGCAGCTCGTGCACACGGGTACGTAAAGAATGGCGAATGAACCTTTAAATATTTCATGACGGTCGAAAGATGTGAATTACATCATAGACCGGCAGGAGATGCCGTTGGTGCGCTGGCCTATGTTACGACGCAGAAATATGGAGAGAAAGAGAGAGAGAGAAAAAGAGTTAGAAAGCAAGAGAGATAAAGAGAAAAAGAGATAAGAAGAAATAAAAAGAAATAGTGAAAAGAAAAGATAGGAAAAAATAGAGACAGAGAGAAAAATAGAGAAAGAGAAAGAAATAAAGAGAGATAGAGATAAGAAGAGATAGGAAGAAATAAAGAGACACGGAGAGAAAAATAGAGAAAGAGAAAGAAATAAAGAGAGATAGAGATAAGAAGAGATAGGAAAAAATAAAGAGAGACAAAGAGAAAAATAGAGAAAGAGAAAGAAATAAAGAGGGATAGAGATAAGAAGAGATAGGAAAAAATAAAGAGACACGGAGAGAAAAATAGAGAAAGAGGCAGCAAGAAAGAGAGAAACAAAAAGAAAAAGTAAAAAACTGAAAGAAAGACAGAAGCAGGAAAAAAGAGACAGAAACGGGAATAAATAAATAAGGAGAGAAGAACTAAGTGCCGGAGAAGGTGCAAAGGGGAGCGCAAGGGGTGCGACGTTACGGGGATCGGTAAAGAGGACCGGTAAGAGCGCGCGGGCCTGTACATTGGATGCGGGGCGGGTACGAGCGTGGTGCGGCATATTATACCGTTAATACAGTGCATATCGGGATGCGAGCAGCTGGCGAGAAAATCATAACCGCCTCCCCCGCCCCCTCCCTCCCCTTCTAACCCCTTCAACTCCATCTCTTTTTACTACGGACGAACGACGCGGCGCGCCGCGACGGTGTGCGCGTCGACTGCCTCGTCCTTATTAATATATGCCTCTCTCGGCACAAGTACCACTATTTCAGGATTACCGGGACCAAAAGTTATTGGAGCGCGAGCTTGGAGAACCCTTTTCCCCTCGCGCCCGGCGTGCCCTCGCGCCCCCCCCCCCCTGATCGCACTTACGTCACTTTGAATTTGGAGCCCCGATGAATACCACCGCAGTGCGAGCGCCGCGATACCGCCGACGCCACGCTGCCCCGGGAAACAATAATACCTGGCCAAAATTCAATCCTTCGGCTTTCGCGTTGCCGGCTTTCTGTGCGTCAAGTTTGTACGGTCTCTTTTGCCGGGTAAATCCTTGGAAATTTCGAGTTTGGTGTATTAATGTTATTGATAAAGAAAAAGAGTGGAGGCAGTTTTTGATCGATTATATTTGACGGTATTTTTACCAATCTGGCTAATGGATAACTTGGGGCTATTTTTTATTTAAATTGTTTAGTATGTTTTGAGGTTTCTATGTAATAATTTTTCAATTTTTGTTGCATCAGCGTAGGGTTATTGATTTTTAAATTCCACGTTTTCTGTGCAGTCACTTTTCGATTTTTTATATAATCGTCGCGTGGATTTTTATGTATAATAAAAATTACCTCCATCAATTGCAAGAAGCTAGCTTTTTTTCCTTAATAATTCTAATAGCTGGAAAATAATAGACTAAATATAAAACTTCCCAGAGCATTAAATTATCCCTAAAAGAAAGTTCTCCATCGTCGGTAACGCTAGAACCACCTACCCCTTAACAAGATTAATGTATATTGTTCTATAACAATGGCAAGATTAAACCTACTTAAACTTCCTACATTTCCTGCGACAATATACGCTCGGATAAAGAATTTTATCTCATAGAACCATTTTCATATTATCAAGAACTATTAAAGAAAATATTCGAAACCAGGTTCGGTATTTCTAAAGTGAAAAATCGTTTTTACGCGGCGAAACGAAGTTAAGTCAAATCCCGTAGTAAATAATTACTCTTGAAAATCTTTAATACCCCGCTGGAACAGGAAACGAATTCCAGCGAAACTGACGGTGGGCGTTAACGAGTAAGCAAGCTTCCACCGGTTTGTAAAATTCAGATAATGGCACGGTCAAGCTCTGGTGGATATATCAGCAGCGCGTTTAGTCATATCACTATCTCTATCTCTCTCCTGCATTTCCCTTGCTCGGTAGGTCCTTCCAGGCAAACATCGGTGTCTGGCGATCCCTGATGAAGACATCAGAAACCCCGTTGCCGGGGAGATCAGCGAACAGGAAGCGGAAAACTGAAACGTAGCTGCGAGGGACGTGGGCCCGGGCACCGGGAAGACGGACGAGCAAAATCTCCGGGATCGTGGCGAATTAATGAAATGCAAATTGCATTTAAGTGTGAACGCCTCCTCGAGCTTTCGACACGTTCGCTTTGGTTGCGAGTACAAGTAAAGGTCGGTGCTAGGATTTAATTAGCTCTATCCACAGCCGGAGATTCGGTGAACGTTTCTTGATGTTTCTTGGCCCGTTCGCTCGTTCGTTCGGCCTGATACCGAAGAGACGAAGACGGAGTTTTCATCGCTTTTCGGAACTTGTTAATTAAGAAGCCGACGAAACAGTCGTCCCGAAAGCACTTTTCAATGCGCGACGCCTTCCGGTTAACGATATACAGGGCGTACGCCGCGCCGGAATATAAGCATTCGAGCCACCCCATCCCCTCTGTACACCGACATTCATATTCATTCGAGCTCGTCTCCGCGAGCCAAGCTCTCTGTACACGCGACACAGCCGTTCCATCGCCGTACAATATCAATCACGTTTGACCACCGACTGTCACACACGTGTCGCGGCCAACCTGTTTGCCGCGCAAATTAATTCGACGCCCTCGCAGTTAGTCTATTACGGTTTAAGGATTTATATGCCGGGGCGGACGTGTTTTTGGCGAAACCTTTGGGGGTTGTGGACCAAAATGGATTTTAATGTGAATGAATGTTAATGTAATGCGATATAAATAAATATTACTGTAATACTATATAAATCAATATTAATATAATATAGTGGAAATAAATATTAATATAATATAGTGGAAATAAATATTGATATAATACAGTGTAAATCAATATTAATATAATACAGTGGAAATAAATATTAATATAATATAGTGTAAATAAATATTAATATAACATTGAATAGACTCTTCCTAATTCGAATAAAATAGCATTTCAAATAGGGCATCAAATTTCATTAAATTAAATAATTACGCAATTAAATAGTTAGTTATTCGGTTCGGACCTAGGATCCGCTCATCGGAAAATTCTATTTGGAAAATTGGCGAGAAAGGCGGGGCCCGAGACTTTCGCCTCGCGGTTCACTGGTCTGCGGTAGACTATACAGCGTGGGTCGCGGCGAAAGAATCGATTTGAGGGAAACTCCTCCGCTTGTTGTCCCGTTCAGCGAAATTCCTCCCTACTTGCTCCCTTGACCGATGACTTCGACGCCGCCAGTTCGACAGCGGCGAGTCTTTGACGTAACACGAATTCTTTATGGGAGCGAGCTCGGACGAAAATCAACCGTCGGTTATTTTACGGAAAATCTTTCGGAAATATGCACTTCGACAATATTTCTCACGTTGAGAGATTATGCGAATATTATTTTCCTGAGGAAATATTTTGATGATTGAAAGACATTTTTAAGAAAAAGAAAATCCTATTGATTTGAATTCGTATACAGTATGTGAAAATTATTTTGCAGAGTATTATTTTTCATAATTAAGAGACGTTCCTTTTTTATTTGATTATTTGATTATGCGAATATTATTTTGCTGAGGAATTTTCTTGATGACTAAAAGACGTTCTTTTTTGAGGAAAAGAAAACCTGATTGCTTTCAATTTGTATATAGTACGTGCAAATTATTTTTTAGAGTATTATTTTTGATAATTAAAAATCGTTCTTATTGAGTAAAATAATTGACAAATCCCTGATTCATTCTGTATTCATTATTTTACAAATTAATTGCATTGACAATACAGAGGATAGTCATTTCGTGAAAGAAATCGAATCGAAACGTCCATATGCATTAAAAATGTCATTATCGAGTCATTAATTAAAATCGTCGCCGTGAAATCGATTTTAAGGCAATCCGAGTAATTTCGCCACCGTTCCCGTTCTTATCGTCACATTTAATGCTCGGCCCGGAAGACCCCCGAAAAAAGGAGCAACGCCGTAACGGGAATAACTCGTTAACGGGGTTTATTCCGAAAATCGGGAACGCCGGACGCGACGGAACAACAACGGTGGAACGGGGGTTCTCTCTCGCGATTAAATGAAATTATTGAGCAAAGTGAGGCGACGCGACGCGCTGCAATAATACGACGTTAATTACTTGATAATACGATCGCGTTCAATTAGCGAGTATGAATTATTGTCGGAGACAACGGTCCTCCGAAAATAAATGTCACCGAACGAGCCGTCGATGTGTACCCGGTGCTTGTCTAATCAGTAAATGACCATATTTCGCGAGTCGCCTCTTCCTCTCCCTCTCCCTCGCTCTCCCTCGCTTTCAACTTCCCTCCGTCTCTTTCCCTCTATCTCTCCCCCGACGGATAGCCAATACTGCAAAATTTCGTCTAATTAGGTTAATGGATAATGGGAAAACTTGGCTTGCCGTTGACGGTTAATTGTTGGGTCTCCCCGGTAGCTCGCGAAACTCCGGATGACGCATAGCTTATTCGAAGTTTGACTGCCGGATGAAGATGCTGTGGGGCCGCCGCGTCTTCGACACCGAACGCCGGATTTCTCGTTTCTCGTTAAGCAGCAACGACTTCCAGCGATCGTCGCCGGCGGTGGGTCGGATCGAGGCACGCGAGCTTCACCCGCGATCATCGGGAATAATTATATCGGATATTTCGGTGAACGAGCCCCGATTCAGAGACGCGCGCGCAACCCGGCCGGAGATAATTGCTTTCGCGTGCGAATTGTTCGCCGAAAACCTCGATTCCCTTCGCCGACGAGGATATATATATAACTTACGCGCCGAACGACGCCTCGTCCCCCGTTTTCTCCGAGAATATCGTCCTCCGCAACCCCCGCAAACGGTGCCCCCTCTCCCTGCGATTCTCTTCGATTAACACGGTCCTGCCGGCGTGCCGAGACAATTACGAAGCCGGATCGCACCGGCGCCCAACACGCGAACCGATTTCCAATGACTCGCTCTGTGTCTCTGCCCGTTGATGGGCTGCGGACTTTCCGTATATACTGTCTGCGAGCGGTTGCGGAACTGCGGACGACGTCCCGTAGACGAAACGGTAGCGTGATCATAGTGGTCGGATGATTGTTTTGATTACGGTTTTAATCTCCCGATTTTTTTAATTTTTATGATATTTGTGATATTTGATTTTATATTCGTGATTTGATGATAATTTTTGTGGTATTTGATTTACAGATGCATTATATTTATCATTTAGAAATTTAGTTATTTGTAATATACAGTTTTAGATGTTCGCGAATTCGCTTTACCTTAGAAATAGAAAAATTGTTAGTTGTAGTATTTATGAAGCATTTTTAACTTCTCCGAGAAAGTACCTGATGAGTACCTAATAATGACTCTTAAATTAAAAATTTATTCGCGCGATGGATTTGCAAAGCTAATATCAATAAATTCATGAAATCTTAATAAAAGAAACTACTAATAATTATAACTAAAAATTCAACAAAGGTATGACTGTTTTAAACTGTAATAAAATAAGGATAACGACATCGAGTAAAATTCACTTTTGCCTAGCAAAATGCCATAATTATTTTTTCCTCAAGACGTATAAAGTGACTACATATTTCTAGAATAATAGCTTTTATTAACTTCTCTTTGCAATGCTTGGGGCGCAACCTTTGTTTCCGCGACTTTCATTCGAATAAAACAACTCCACCTAGAACGGAAACGCGTGTAAATTAAGGGCCAGGTGTAGGCTTTTTTTTCAAGATAAGAAAGATGATTGATATCGCTTTGATATTACGGCATGGGATGCACCGGCACGGTATTAATAAACCGCGGGTCACGGAGCATAGAAATATAAATTAGATAACGCACAATCGCTGACGAAGAAACCATCCCTATTACCGTTTCTTGTGTACACTATAAGAAATTCGCAATTTTCCGAGTCGTTTGTAGCCCGCTATCCCGTTTCATTAACGAACATGGCATTACGTAGATTTTATTATAAAATTATTACCGCGCGGAGATATTAATGCAGATATTAACTTTATTGCACGATCCGGAGAGATTGGAATCGAGTAATCACATAGATTACGTATATTATATATATATATATGTATGTATGTATGTACATATATAGATCGTTTACGGTTTACGATACTAGTCCCGGGTACACTTCGTCAAACATTAGTTCCACTGATTCAAGTACGAGAAAGGAAATCGTGTATAATAGAAGGGCTCTTACGGAAACTCTTCAAGAGGCAATTTGTTGCTCGATGGAACGAGCGGAAGACTCCTACGGTCGCTGGACAAACAAAAAATCTCGACCTATCATAATTTTCCTTTTTCGTCCGATCGTAACCTAGTAATCAGTTTTATTGTCTTCTGGAACACGATCATATATAGAGCGTCCCATTTGTATTATATTCTATTTTATTATAAATATATTATACTGTAATAAATATATATGTATATATTATATAGTATATTACATATTACGTAATATATATTGTAGAATATATAATTTATATTTATATTAATATATTTATATATTATATAAATGTATTTACAACACAGATATACTGTGCATAGTATAATATATACTGTAATATATTTATAATATAGTATATTATGCATTGTACACTATAATACAAAAATTCTAAATGTATACTAATTAGGATGCAACATACAATGTACGTGTCTATAAACATATATAATTTATAATACTCACGTACATACTACAGAATTACATTACTATAGAATTACTATACATACTATACTATACATAGAATACATACCATAGAATTATTTTAATATATGTAACAGTTCGTTCCAGCCGTTTAATTCTACGATTACCGTGGGAAAGCGCTCTTAATTGTTTGCTCAGGGAGGTGCGGGAATCGAACGAAACACTCGTCCCAGTTCTGGAACACTGTTAAATCGATGGAAACATTTTTCCATAGCGCTAAAAACGGTTCGTGCTAATGATCGGCGAGCGATTCCTACCGGGGTCAGATCGGTACCGAACCAAGTTATTACCTTTCCCTCCGGTGCTGACTAAATCAATCGAAGTTCCTAGTGCATGCGAACGGATTTAGGGATCGGCGGAGCCCGGCTTTAAACCTTCGCCGCCGATGGGTATTGGGTCACCGGGCGATCCTCTGAGCGTGCACGCGAAGACACGGGCTTCTATCGAAATTACCGCGGAAGGTTATAATTATAAGGTTTATCGCCGATTGGTTTTTTCCGCGGGAAATTTGCGACAACACGTTTACGTAGCATAGATCATAAGAAAATTGTGAAAGACGGTGAAAACGTTCGCTTTCATATTAATATTATATTAATTTAATAAAATTATGTTTTAAGGTGAAGATTCAAGTAAATGGAATTATCTTTTTCTAATCACTTTAAAATATTCTGACAAGTGGAAATTTCGTCGAATGATTAATTTTACATCGATGAATATTCTACCACTTTTTAAGAATTTATATTTTTATTTAATTTAGTTTAATTCAATTTAATTCATTTTAATGGAATTTAATTAATTGTAATTTAATTTATTTTATTGATAAATATGGCTAAAGAAGAAAATATAATATTAATACTGACAGAGATATTGACGCATTCTCACAGTTAACAAAACATTGCTTAATATTCGACTTGGCAATTTTAATTACAACTAATCATTTTTAGCGGAATTATAAAAAGTGTAGCAATTTTTACAGAGTATACAGCAACGTCGACAGATTCTACACATTTATTTAAAGCTCCAACAGGTAGAAGCAATTTATCTTCAACAAATAGAACCAATCTGCACCTTAAGCAGCAAATCAAGACGTTGCGTAAACATCGGCGGATCCCGGTCGCCGACGATAACTGTAAACGTTTCCAGGACGGGGGATTCGCTCGCGTTGCAATAAATCTCGTCGGTCGGCGAAGCACCGAATAAAAATCTAACCGTTTCGAAGCCAGCGTACGGGAGACCGCCTTTACAAATGGAAACAGCGATTAGAAGCCGGCCATTAGCGCCGGGGAAAAATGCAACTAATTGCACGGCCGCGCCGGCATAATTTGTGCATCGATCAAGAACGAGCTCGCCCCCGGAATAAAAGGTAATCCTCCGTGGGGGAGGTGGAGTAGGTGGAGGATGAGAAGCGTGCAGAGGGGTCGCGTGTAACACGGCCGAAATCCGTGCTCGTTGGCTGCCGCGTTCTTATCTTCTCTTCTGGTCTCAGCATCCACCTGCGAAATTTACTTACACGGTCCGGGTGACCTCGTCCCATTAATATTTTTCATGGACTCTCCGGGGCTAACTATGTCCGTGGGAAGGCGGTCCGCTATTATGCTCAATCTCTTATCGTTAGTGGCCGAGCTATATATCCTCGGGAACCGCTTCCTTTCCCCCATCCGCCGGCTAGCTAGCCCAGCTATGGAATCGGACATTACCGAGCCGAGTACACCGAAAATATGGACGCGGAACCGTGGAAGAGGCTGGCGGCAGATGCCGAGCGCCGTCATCCCCGGGTTCAGGGGTCCCGGGCTCGCTCTCTCTCTCTCTCTCTCTCTCTCTCTCTCTCTCTCTCTCTCTCTCTATGGCTCCTCTCGCCGACCGTCTATTCTCGTGGCCGAAAGGCCGCGGGCTAGTCGGCCTCGTCAATAAACTTTTCTACGTGGCCACGGTGCAGCAGATAGAAGGTTTACGGGCTCGTTCACCAGCCATGATCGATGATAAGTCCGGACGAAATTCGCTACGCTCCCTCCCCCCGCTGTCTACCCCCGCACTCGTCTCTTTCTGTCTACGTCCCTTACTCTTTCTATCGTTTGCTGTCTCTCATTCTTTATTTTTCTTCTATCTCTCTTTTGCTTTCTCATTTTCTCTTTTTTTCTTCTCTCTTTTGCTTTCTCATTTTCTCTTTTTTTCTTCTCTCTGTCTTTTGCTTTCTCATTTTCTCTTTTTTCTTCTCTCTTTTGCTTTCTCATTTCTCTTTTTTTCTTCTCTCTGTCTTTTGCTTTCTCATTTTCTCTTTTTTTCTTCTCTCTGTCTTTTGCTCTCTCTCCTTCTCCCTTCTTCTTCTCTGTCTTTTGATTGTCCCTCCATCTCTCTTTTTCTTCTCTTTCTCTTCTCTCTGTCTCTCTCTCTCTTTTGAGTCGCAAAATGTGACAAACAAGACATACAGCGCTGTTCACTCGAATACAGTTAATAACAATAACCATAATCGCTATATCTGATTTATAATAATTTAAAATAACTAACAATCCATACCCGTTATATATAATTCTTAATCATTTATAACGACTAACGGCTCGCAGTCGTTATATCTAATTGATAATAATTTATAACAACCAACGAGTCATAATCGCCCTATCCAACTCGTACTAATTACTAACAACTAACGAGCCATAATCGTCCCCTCTAACTCATAATAATTAATAACAACTAACGAGTCATACTCGTCGCATCTAACTCGTAACAATTTATCACAACGAGTCCTAATCTTTATTCATCAATCAGGTTACTTTTTTCCCCAACTTTGACCCTTATTGTTCACTTTCCATCCCTCTCTTTCTTTCTCTTTCCCCGAGAAAGATCATCTTCCATTCCACCATGTATTCTCTAGGACGTTTTATCGACGGACGAAGCACGCATGTCAAGGACACAGGATGATACATTCGCGGGGAGGGGAAAAAAAAATTTGTCTCGCACAGTTTACCCGGGCCTCGTCATCTCGATCAAATACCGAGGAGACGATACACGAGTTTTTCACTCGGACAATATTATAGGCTCGGTGAAAGAGGGAAGGGAGCGCGCCTCTATTAAACCTTTCGGACACGGGATCCATCATAATGGCCAACAATTTCTGGCCGACATCCATCTTGTCCCTTGCAAAGTGGACGGTGCCGTTATTAATACATTAGAATGTCAAATAGGACCCGTCTTCCGATGCCCTAACCGCTGGCATTTATTCATTTATACGCCGGCCGTCCCTTCGCGGAACGCCGGAGAAAGTCTTATCGCATAAAAGTCTTTCTGTCTTCGAGAGATTAGAAAGACGAGATTTTCGAAAAATTAGAAAATTCGAATTTCGTTTTTAAATATTTATCCCATATAATATACGAGGCATTTACTGTGATATTTCAAATCGACGACGCTGGTAACTTTCAGCAATATTGTTACTAGATATCTCAGAGATTTTATATAATTAAGCCATACGTCATCTTGAGAAAAAGCTAAAATTATTTATTAAGATATTGATATATTAACATGCAACCTAAAAATCACATAGGTCCATAGAGAATTAAAAACGCGAGTTGCTAGTCTTCTATTCATTTTAATCACTCGCGTCTTATGTCGAAAAGACAGTTATATTATCCAGTAAAATATTGTGTCCAGTTATCTTAGCAAAATAAAAGTCATTTCGGCCGCTTCGTAAAATATTGTTCTGTTTTTAAAAAGGTGCAGCTACGGCGGAGAATCTTGCAAAAGGGAGACTAGCGCGCTTTGTAGCGAGCAGTTCTGCTGCTTCAGCCAATTTAAGAAAGCTCGACTTGCTCGAACAACACAATGGGGAAACTAGTGGGTGCTCTTTGACTAACGCATCTGGCGATACTATTATTACCCCGAGTGAATTCCTTTGGTCGAATATTTTATAGGAATAATACGTTATTCGACAGAAATTATTCTATTTATAATAATTTCTTATTTCGAATATTTCGAAAAATTGGAATTAATGAATCGATAAATAGTAAACGACGCTTCGTATTCTATAATTTTTATTTGAATATATAGTTATGTACTGTGATGAATAATAATGAATAAATAATGAATAATAATGAATATATAATGAATAATGATGAATAAATAATGAATAATGATAAGTAGATAATGAATAATGATAAATAGATAATGAATAATGATGAGTACGTAATGAATAATAATGAATGAATAATAAATAACAACGAACAATAAAATATATAAAAGAATTCTAATTCGAATAAAATTTTGTGCAGACAAATTTCAACCCAAAATAAAATCCTCGAATAAACAACTATTCAACAGTGTCGAACGAATCAACTTTGACTTAGGTAAAATTGAACTCGATTAAATTCGTATACAGGGTCGAATAAAACTCCACCCCTGATTATCTCATCACGCGAATAAAATGTCGAGCCATGGGGAGACTCGTCACGGTAATCCTTCGTAGACACCGCGTCGGTGGCCGCGAGAGCGCCGCGACGTTATCCCGCGATTACAAATACGCTCGGACTGACACGTTTTCTATTAGCGAAGAGATATACGGTGAAGCATTTCTTTCGCACGTCAGGAGCCTCGAGCCCCGCGCTTCAAACAAGCGGGGCACGTAGATAAGTTCCGGAGGAAGATCGCGCCCCGTCCAAACACCTGCTACGACGATTTGTCATCCATAACAGAGCTTTCGGATCCGGTGTGTGTTCCCGGACTGTGCGTCCCGAACAGCTTTCACCGAGCGCTTTAAAGTACAATTTGTCATCCGGAGGGACGAAGGGTGGGAGGGCCGGACATTGGTTTCTTCCGCGCGTATTCGACCGGACCTTCCGCCCTCTCTAACTGTATTACCCGGGGACAGCTCTAAAATTCGATTCGCAGCCACGGCCGCCGCCCAGCGCCGCGCCGTCTGATATTATTCGAAAGCCGATGTCGGCCCGTGTCCCGTCACGCTCCGCGGCTCTAATCCGTCGCGATCTTATCAACGCGTTCGTTCAACGAAAAACTTCCCCCGCCGGGATTACGTTGTTTGTCGAAACAAAAAAAAAAGAAAAAGAAAAAAAGGAAAACGAGAAGTCCGGCCGCGAGCGGAGGAAGAGGCAACTGTTGCACCCGCGGATAAATCTATATAAACAGGAAATTCGTATTTCATCGTTAATCCGAAGGCCTCAAAGGAACGTCGGGCTGCAATCTACGTTAGAATTGCGACTATCTCGGCGGAGTAAGCTTCTAACCGGTTCAACGGGAATTGGGCAGGAAAAATATGGACTGCGAGCGACGTCATGAGAATAGAAACATAATTCCGTGTTAATGGGACGTCGATGATTATTCAATCGTGTTTCATGTTGTTAATGTTATCGTTTAATGTTTTAAATAAGAAGACAATTCGAAGTACAGGTTGAGGCACGGAAAATTATAATTCGGAAATTGCTAGAAATTTTTTCCATTGCAAAAATAGTGTACAAAGTCAAGTGACATAAACGATTGCTATAAATGCAATAGTGGACGGGCCGGAATTAGACAAATCGTCGCAGCTACTAAAAAAAACACAGTGTCCAATTCCATGCGAAAAATTGTTATAATATTTGTTTAAACAGGACGAGCAATTTCAGTCACTTCGGTCGATAATTATCGAGAACATCTCCAGCAAAGTTGCGCGGAAATCACTGCACTCGACGAACATTTTCAGAGCGGAGTTTTTTTTTGCGAACGGCGGAACTTTCGGCACTTAAACTCGACCATCAAACATGCACGATATGCAGCAATCCGCCGACTGCGAGCTAAAATCGAATATCCTCTAAGTTATACGGCCGAACTGTTTACTGTTCGATTTTATCCTCGCTTTTTGTTTTTCTTTTTTTTACTCTCCCCCTTTTTTCCCTTTTTCTCTTTTTTTTTTTTTTTTTTGTTGCCGCTGCTTCGACCGCGCGAACTATCGGCCGCGGCGCGCGGAAATAGCCATTAAAGTTCTATCAAAACCATTCGCTCGCAGTGAAACTTCCAGAATGAATTCGAAACCGAGCCGGAAGTCCCAGCGAGTGTCCAAAAATTTTTTTTCCGACCGAATAGTTCGTCGCGAATCGATCGTAACGAATTTTAATAGCGGAACGTCCCGTTGCGTACAGCGGCGAACAAGAATTTCATTTCGCGAACGTCTCCGATGCAAACGGAAGTACAAAGGAATTGGTGGATTCGTGAAGGGTAGCTATGTACTTTTTGTTCACCATTTGCATCGCATTGCGATAATTATTAGATCGCAGGATAATAATTAAGCACGTTGAGATAACAATGCGTTCATCAACGCTTCTTTATTATAATTATATTTATTATAATTAAAATTTCTGTTTTCTCATATCTTCTTGTTTCATTGTTTGAGGAAAATAGAAAGAGGTTATGTTTGAAATTTACTATTACCAATTAATACTCGCCTAAACTCTAATAATAAATATCTAATAAAATATATAAAAATATTTCGCGTACCTCACACCGTCTTTTACAATTCAAAAATTGGAAAGAGATCGAAATTTGAGATATTCACCTTAAAAAATTCAGTATCGTAAGAGTCAGAATTGCATCTTAGATATTCGAATATTCGCCTGAGTTACAAGACTCGATTTCATGCGCATACACTGTACTAACGCATGCAAAATAAAAATAATATAGGTCGGAGAAATTATTATATTTTAAAGTTAGAATTAAATTGGCCTCGAGTACAAGGGGTAGAAAACTTAAAAAATTATGGTATATTAAAATGAGCTAAAATTAAGCTAAATTAAAATAAGCTAAAATTAAGCTATATTAAAATAAGCTAAAATAAAGCAACATTAAAATAAGCTAAAATAAGGTAAAATAAAATTCTTAAAATAAGCCAAAATAAAGCTCTCAAAATAAGCTAAAATAAGCCAAAATAAAGCTCCCAAAATAAGCTAAAATAAGCCAAAGTAAAGCTGTTAAAATAAGCTAAATTAAACTACAATCGACGCGTCCCTCCCACAAAAATACCGAAACAATTACGACGAAAATGCTGCACCCGACTCGCGTTATTTTTTCTTCGATGGAATCGCGTTTCGGCCTACCACGGTCGGTATTCGTGGTAGCACATGTATCTGTGCACACGCCGGCAGAAACTGAAGCAAATGATGAAGTTGGAAAGCCCGCGCGCGAGTTTTCTCCGGGCCCGGTACTTCCTCCGTCAGCGGTTCGCCCGCCTTTCGCTGTTTCGCATCGCGGGAGGCAACGCTGTCAAATCTTTCGTTTGGATGAGAAACGAAACGGAAAAGCTGACTTCTCTCACCCCCGCATCCCTCTCCCTCTCACTCACTATAACCAGAGCCAGTCTACCCACCGCGGAAAGTTAGCGCGCGATGCAAAGTTTCCGCGATTTTATTGATCGCGAAGTTTTCACCACTCGCTCACTCATTCGACGGAAATTTCCTCCCCCCTTAAAATAAAAAAAAAAGAAGAAGAAGAAAATCGGCGGGTAGAAGAGAGAGAACAAAAAATATATAAATCGCACTCCCCGCGGCCTTGCCTTGGCTGTTTCCCGAGCGCGGCATGGTTTATATGGACGCGGAAATTCGTTTCGCGCGTTTCATATGCAAGCGGGCGAGCCTTGCGAATCGAGACGAACGAAAGTTTGGAAATACGCGCCTCTAATTCCCCGATAACGGCGCGACCCGCCGCAATTTCGGAAACGCTTTTCCACCCCGTTTGTTCCCGGTTCGAGAGTCGCGGAATTTTTTAGGTCGATTCTGTTTCGTTCGCTTTCACGCCGGTCGTCCGTTTAACGTCGTCCCGCGACGTCTCGCTCGCGCGTATCTTCGTGACAAACTCTGCGAAACCGAGTCTCGTCGATATTGTTAGCGCTGATACAGTTGCAAGCCGTCTGCGGATTAATTTCATCGAATTTTATCGTGATCGGAGCAGGATTCGAACGACGGACGAAAGATCGAGAGAATGAATAAAATTTTAGTCGATGCCGTCGGATAAATATTCGATCGAATCGAAATCGATCGAAATTTATTCCGATAGAATTTGATGCGGCGCTGTCGAATCGAATATTCGACGGGATACAAATTTATCCGGATAAAAGTTTGTCCGGACACGGTTTCGTTCGATCGAGAATTTATTAGGGTAAGATTTTATTCGGATAGGAATTTATTCGTTCGGGAAGTCGGGAAATAATTGATTCGAAGAGAAATGATAGAATGCGAAGTGTCTTATCGTGGTTCAGCGTTTTGTTCTTTGAATCTTTTTGGATCTTCTTCCTTACTATTCTTTCTATATTATTTCGTCCATATTATTTTCCATATTATTATTCAAATAAAGAATTATTCTAATAAAAAATTATTCAGTTGAAGAACCATTCGAATAAATAGAATCATCGACGAATAATGAATTAACCGGATATAATATTCGACTGAGAGTTCACAATTATCTCACATAAACATTTCATTGCTAATATAAATAGTATAAACAATGCTAAGATACATTTTTGAAAAAACAGTGCTGAAACGACTTATATAAGTCATATTTTACAGCGTCTAATCCAAAGACAAATAGAAATAAAATATACTTTATTATGGTTCATCGTTGATGCAGGCTTCGCCGGCAACAATTTGCAGCAAGCAAATCTGAACAACGCCATTAACACATCGCTGTGAAATTCCAAGGAGAAACTAGATTAGCAACCGCATATTTTGAGTTTACCGTGCACGGAACCTAATACAAGAGGACGGAGTTAAGCAACGTCTTGATCAAACACAACGTGTTAATCAAGAACAACGACCCTGTTACCACAGGCGACCATGCAAGAAAAAGATAATATTTTGGTGGATGCATAGGCAAACGTGGCCGGTCGCGGTTAGGTCTGCGTCGAAAACATAATAAACAAGGTCAAAGATATTTGCTTTCAATGTCATTCTTTATTTTTAGAAATGTCATTGTTTACTTTTTTTGATATTACTGTTTACTTCTATGATTGCCATTGTTTAATTCTGTAAATGTCATTGTTTACTTTCGTGGATATTATTTTTCATTTTTGCCAATGTCATTGTTTATTTTCATCCATGTTACTGTTTACTTCCATCGATATTACTGTTTGCTTCTACCAATGTTATTGTTTGCTTCTATCATTGTCACTGTTTACTTCTAGCAATATTACTCTTCACTTCTACCAATGTTATTGTTTGCTTCTACTAATGCCACTGTTTACTTCTATCAATACACTACAGTCTACTTCTACCAATGTCATCGTTCACTTCCACCCACCTGACCGTTTGCTTCTATCAATATCATCATACACCTCCATCAATAACACTGTTCACTTCTGCTAAACTTATCTCTCTCTCTCTCTCTCTCTCTCTGCCAGCGTCTTTTATAAATATTAGTGCCGGAGCAGCATCTCCCCGGGGGAAAAAGAAGTCCCGGCGAAGAAGTTAACGCGATGCCCCGCTTTGAAAGCGCCGGAACTTTTCTTTCTGAAAGATTGCCGCTCGGCTATTAAGAGCAGTCGGAAAGTAGTTTACAATTTGCTGAAAGCCGGGAAAGAAAATTAAGGACGCGATCTGAATGGGCAACATTTTGTTCCATTTCGTTCCGTTTCATCCACCCGGTAGATACAACGGCGGACAAGAAGGGGTTGCGAGAGCGGAGGAGAAGAGGAGAGGGGAGGGGAGAGAGGCAACCTTTTACGGAGCACGACCTAATTTTCGTTGCACACAGTGCTTTCGATCGCGCAAACATTGTTAGAGACTTACAAATCAGCTTCGAAATTCCTCGTGCTTTTTCGCCGTGCGTGTTTCAATGGAGAATTGAGAGACAAGTAGGGTACACGGTGACGAAGGAAATTCGACGGTTCTGTTCGCTCGCGACAATTTATTGCACCGTGTTCCCCGGCTATGTGTATTGTTATTTATTATTCGTTCTGCCAGGTATTGTACAGGATCCGCGATCAATTGGCGTACGCTGTTCGCACGGATGTTGTACAGAGGTCCAGTATGCTGCGACGGATCTACGTTTAAATTAGGAGTTAATGACGTAGTGATATATAGTTTACGTATTGATGCGGTTTGACGTAAAGCCGATTTCTAAATTATTCTTTATTGACGAGGTTATTTATTATACAAATAATTAATTTAGTAAATTAAAAATAATGTATCCACTTGTTATACTTTATGCATTGGATCGAATTCTTTTCCTAACTAAGACGCCGCGAATAATGAACGCGTATAACAATTACGACGTAACGAAACATTTCTGCTCTCAGCATGCACACGAAATACGATACTGGTTTTTCGCGGTGAGCTACCTCTTTCCCGTCAATTTCGTAATTAAATTCGCAATGAAAATCCACTATGGTTCTCGCAAATACGCGACGACTGAGAGAAACGTACAGGCTTGTATTGTTAACAGCAATTTATTAACTTCTACGTTTTTATTAAGCTTTGGCAAATCAATCTCGTATTAACAAACGTCGAAGAATGTTTATTAACACGGTAACATTGTTCACCGACAACGCTGTAAATCTTGATTGGTGTTACGCTAATAATTCCGTCAATCGCCTAAAATATCAAGGTCAAAGAACGCGCAGCACTTGTTATTAGCGCGATACAATTATCTGTAATTATTTTGGTCAATTAATTAGGTTAATTAATTATAATCGCCCGACATTTTCGAGCGAGCATAAACCGGCAGAATTGCCGAAGAAATAGGTCAATTACATGGCGGGAGGAGGAGGGGCCGCCCGCTGCTGCTACTCCGATAATTTAGTGAAAGCCGAAAATAATTATTGTAAATAATTTAATAGCTCGCGCAGAAAACCTTTCAGTGCCGTTCCCACGTCAAACGGGTCGTATTTTCGGCCGGGAATTTCCGATGAAATTCGAATATCGCGCGGATCATGCCGAATTAATAGATTTAACACGCCGCGGAGTTATGGTGATTACGGCATGTCGAACATTGTTGTTTTACGGTTGATGATTGACTCCTGAAGGGGATGAGTAAAGTATTGGCAAATTTTTAAAACGCGATTATTTCTTTAAATTTATGTAGTTGTAATTTTTTTTATTAGTTGGAGTAAAAGATTTAGAAAAGTTATTTTTTAAAGAAAATTGTGTCGATATTAATTAACGCAGAGTCAAGTTATAAGCATTGAAAAATGTAAAAATTCGCAGACAATTTACAGTCTTTGACCAAAGAGTAAAAAATTGTAACAAAATTCCGATTTTCACGATCTTTAATTATTTACAATTCGTAAAAACGTCAACCAATTTCGATGCAATCATTAACATCGGTACAAGTTACAAATACCTGCGAGACGATCTTTTTAATTTCTCGGCTCAGATAAAAAAATCGAGAAACCGTGCATTTTTTATTTTCTTCCGTCTCGTAATTCCGAGAATTTTCCCACCGTTCGATCAGATTTCAGAAAAATCGTACCGCTCTAAAAGATGCGCGAATAGTTTTTTTCCACGTCGGCGCGCGCACGTCTCCGCAGTTCCAGCGGCAACAGCTAATTTCCGTGATCCTCTTACACTGTATAAATTGTACGTGTGTTACAACGGAGAGAGGATCGACGATCCCCGACGCGCGCGCGCGGGAGAGGAGGGGGGGGGGGGGCAGGCACATAAATCGGGATCAGGTGTTCCATTAAGGGCAAAAATTTGAGCGGGAACAGTGGAACTGTACGTTAAATCCCGGCCATCCACTTTGGCCTTTAGCAGAGGAGACGCCCACGATAAGCTTCGGAATAATGAGCCAGACTGTTGCTCAAAGGAGCTTCTACAAATAATCCTTGGGTACCCTCTTAAGGCTGAGATTTCATCGTCGGCGTTTCTCCTCTCCCAAACCCCACCTCCCAACCCCCCACTCCGCCTCCTCTTCCTTTAACGCCGGATGAAGCGATTTCTGTATTATGACACGACATGAGCTACCTGGATACTGAATACTGAAAACTGTGTACATTACACGGCCGCGAACTATGTACATAATTCCCCGGTAGCCATAACCGGGCCGTAACCGCTCCACCAACAATAGAATCATTAGCATCCCCGCGTGTCTATACGGAATATTGCGTCGCCTTCCGCAACGCGTGTGCGAGACGCGTCCAGAAAATGATGGTGCCATCTTAGTTGCTATTTTTTCAGTTCAGAGGTCGTTGGAAAAAATTACGGGACCCGGGTATTTATTTTATAAGGATTATTTAAGAAGTCCTATATATTCTCATTGTATCTAGTAATAGTCTTGTTGTAACTACTCTTCTCCTATTCCTATTAGTATTGTTAATATCACGTATATTAATGTTATATTTTTTACATAATTTTCATCTTATTGTTAGTCCTAATTGTTCCATTATATCTTTGTTCATTGCTATTTTATTATTATTATTATTTCTCTGTCTTCCCATCTTTGTCTCGTGCGTTCGCTATTATAACAACTTCATTATAAAAATGCTATAAAAATGTTATATAAACACTACTGCTATTACTCCTATTATTAGTAGCATTACTATAACTATTATTATTATTAATACAGTTTAGGACAATGCCCTGCTTTGTCTAAAAACTTTGAATACATCAATTGATATTACAGCTTCTTCGTCAACTACCAAAATTCTAAAATTGCCATTTTAATTACAACTTACTAGCTAATTTAAAAACAAATAAATTCAACTATAGGAGATTATAAGTCCAAACTGTATCTAAATAATGAACGCATACAACAGATACAAAGACGCGCAACGTAGATAAACGTTTTATTGTTCGAAGCGCCGCGAATGAATGATTCCAACGATCCCGACGAAGATATTTCTGTATTGATAAATAATGCTTCGCCCAATGGCTCGCCATTCATCATTCGCCACGCTCGTCGAAACCATAGAAAGTGTTTATTACATTCCGGCGAAAAAGAAACGTTGCTAACCGCAGTCGTCGATTCGACATTGCGATTCAAGAGTTGCATCTTGTGAATATACCAATTCCGTTGCTGCGGGGGGCAGCAGCCCTGAAGAATGATTGATAACTTTATTAAAATTCGTTCGATCACTTCATTAATTCTCCACCTAAACGGCTGCCGTAATTTATACGTACGAGTCGTCTTGTTTGAAAAAGGGCGAAGCTATTAATCCGCAGGCATCGGTCACCGCCGATTGTTTTATGAACGATAAAATTTATAGCAAATTCGAGTGTATTTTAGCAAATATTTTCAAGTGTTATAGATATATTTATTTCGATATATTTATTTTAATATATTTAGTTTAATATATTTACTTTAATATATTGACTTCAATATATTTATTTTGATAGGTTTATACTTTAATATATTTATTTTAATATCTTTACTTTAATACATTTATTTTAATATATTTATTTTAATATATTTACTTTAATATACTTATTTCAATATATTTATCTTAATTGTCCAGAGTTAAATAGAATATCTTTCTCTTAAATTAGATAAAACTTGAATTTGTCTTCAATAACTCGTAAACAGTGCTTGAAAAACATTTCCAAAATTGACAATTGGATGTCAAAAATACTAAAACCTACAATTTTTTAAATTTTCTTATCTGAGCCTACATGCTTGTGATTTCACTGTACACTGTACGCTTTTCCATAAACAGCGCTCTCGACTGATCAATATTACTATCGTCCGGCGTAATAGCATTACGTTTAGTGTTACGACGTCGGCATTAAAGAGATAAAATGTTCTCATGAACGAAGTGTATATCGGGAACAATGGGGGCTTGTTTCTACACAGGTAATTGCAGTGCTTAACATGAAATCTTGCCGGTGGTTGCGGCGGATGCTAATCCAGTCTGCGGATTTTACGCACTAATGAGAAAGACGAGTACACACGAAACAGTGGCCATAAAAGAAAGTAAACGTCCTGCTGCATCATTTTCAACCTATTACGCTTTTTCCGCTGCGCGCGGGAACATTTTGCGGGGCACGTTCCTGCGTTGCCCGACGGTTGCGTAAAAATGGTTGAAAATGGCAGTGGAAAACTGCCGTCGAAAAACTGCCATTGAAATTGGTCGTCGATACGAAATTCTGTGAAATTAACAGCTTCGTAGATTACAGAAAGGACGAAGTTAACACTTTATCGACCGTAAAAATTTTCGTTTCTATTTTGATATTATTTATCTTATTAATCGCGAAAGGTATTTAATATTAAAAAATTTATATAATAATATCGAAGCTTGTAGTATAATTTAACCTGTTAGCTGCGTAGACGTACATATATACACGTCACAAGGAAATAGCAATTTTACAACTTATAATAAACATACTTCTTCTACGATTTATGTAAAATTGCTTCCGGTGACATAGTCAAATTTCGCACTGTTTAAAGTAATTCTCTAGAACAACTGTCGAGAGAACTATACTTATTGTAATCGAAGAAGGACATAACAAAATTAATCTTAAAAATAAATTGACGCAGCTAAGTGGTTAACACATTTATCTCAATAATAGATAACAAATTAAGGGGTTACCATGGCAACCGATTCACAGGCTACCGATCGGGGGGGAAAAGCCGATTTATAGGCTGCCCGTCGATAAAGTGTTCACAGCCGAATTAACAGCTTCGTAGATTGCAGAAAGGACGAAATTAACAGCTTCGTAGATTGCAGAAAGTACGAAATTAACAGCCGAATTAACAGCTTTGCAAATTACAGAAACGACGGTAAATCCGACGGGGGGTCCAAGAATCAACTGGCACGCGATCCGATGATCAACAGGTTATAAATAAAACGTTTCTCGCAAGAAAATGCGGCAAGATTTATCGGGCTTTTCTACTTTTCGTACGCGGAACGCTTGGCAAACAACGCCGGCCCGTTTCGCCCCCGGGTCGCGTCTATTTCGCCTTACAAATTATCTGGGGCTCCGTTGTAATAATGTCCAGTCATTTATCTGCATACACGGCGACCGGGGGAATCTTATCCTCGATCATGTTGTCTAGCGGCGAAACGACTGTTCCCGCGCGGGTCCCGCGACTTGGATTCCGCCGACTTCCAAATAAATAACCGCCCCCCCGTCGTAAAGATGAACGCAGAAATATACTAAGAGCGCCGTACGTCACCGAAGAGCTTACGCGCGGGTCGTGACGAATTGCAACACGACTATTACGTTTCGTATCGGCGAAACTGTTTGTTCATCAATTTTTGTTAGAATATTTAGGTTAGAATATTTAGGTTAGAATATTTAGGTTAGAATATTTAGGTTAGAAAATTTAGGTTAGACAATTTATACGTTATACATTGTTCACGGGTATAACTAACATTATGTTTGTTCAATTATACTGTCTAATCTTTTTATTCTTTCATTTTGTTTATTTCATTCGAATATATACCTGGAACAATTGGAATAATTATTCGATTTTTTAATCGAGTATAATTTTATTTTTTCCGACGGATAAAATTTTATTTTGGTAATGTGAGCAATAGATTGTTCGAATAAAATTTTATTTCAATTATGTAATGAATAGATTCTTCTAATAAAATTTTATTTCAATAATATATCGAATCAATTCTTCTAATGAAATTCGATTCTTATAACATATCAAATAAATTGTTCAGACGTTTCAAAAAAATTCAACGAATAAAATTCGAAAGCAGTTAAAAAAAGACTTGTAATAGTTTGAAGGTGCAACTATCCTTTGCACTGCAGGATGCAGTTTTGTCCAACGCGTCGAGGCTAAATTGGATCAAACAGATTCGCGATCACGGTCAGAAACGTCGGTTCCGATACAAAACAGTATTTTTATATCGCCGAATGAATCGGTTTGATTTCGTCGGACTTTTACGGTCAGTCGAGGGGCGTTAAGGAATCGAGAAGAAAACCTTTCTTATCGCGTTGTCCAATTCGGTACGAAATACGGGTCGATCAACGTTCGACCGATCGGGATATCCCGTTTTTATGGTGGAGTTCGCACGCACAGACGCACACGCACACGGGTTTCCACGTTAATGCCCGTGCTCCGCGTCGGCGGAATTATCAAGTTATTACGTGATCAAACGAATGCAGTTTCAAACGATCCGCCGTATGCATTAAAAAGCGAAAGACTAATAATTTAATAACCATTGAAAGCACTTTCGCAAATATTTCACGGGGAATGCGTTTCGGAAAGTAGTTCAAACGAGCCGCGTCGCTCCCTCTCTCTCTCTCTCTCTCACTCTGCCCGCTCTCTCCCCCCCCCCCCCCCGTCCCCCCAAAGCGAAATATCAAGTTTCTCCGTTGCTTTTACGGAGAAACGTAATTAAACGATTACACGCTTTGCCTAGCGTTTCCCTGTTTATAAGCCGCTAAAAGCTCGTCGCGTGCGACGGGATCGATGCGACACGGACGATTTATTAATATAATTCGATCCCCGGCGCGGAGATCTTCAGACGCGGTCGACTGTGGATCGCACGGCAAAATGGTGGCGCGGACTGCGATATTGCGAATGTTATTGATACACTCGATGTAATCGTGAATATTAATTTATAAATATTATATTGATAATATTGTATTAATATGTTACATTGATATTACAAAGTTATAAATATCGTTAATATGTTATAGATTATTGGATTGCATCATTTAGACATTTCGTGAAACGAAGACAAAGTTTAGACAACTGCAAGTAATTTATTTCACATAAAAATATTATTAATTTAATTTTTATAAAAATTCAAGATTAAATGAAATTAATATACGATGTGTAATAAATTTGCCAGCGAACTTTTATGCAAAATAAAAATTGCAAGAAACTGGCACTACGTAGACTCTTTCCTTAATAATTTCATAAAAATATTCCCCAGTCAGTTAGTCCCCCAGTAAGTTAATAATTTTAATGAGCCGATAGCAATACGCTGCTATCTTAAAATTATTTAAAATATTCTCTTTCGTTAATAATTTTAATGAGTCGAAGGTAACACGATATTATTCTGAAATTATTTAAATACTGTTCTCAAATCGATTAAGTACTGTTCTCTTTCGCTAATAATTTCAACGAGTCGACAAACGCAACACTATTTTCAAATCGTTTAAACCGCTGTACCTCTTCAACATTTTTAATATATCGACAGCAACACGCGAACTACTATTTGTCGGATAATGCTAGCAATAAAACAGGCGACGTCGCCGCGCGTCATCCTCATTTAATTTCGAAACGATGTAGAAGAGCACGAGAGCCAGGAAACGAGATAAGAGGCGACGGAGCATCGTGTCCACTTCAAGAGCGTACTTCTCCACAAGTTCGATTCTCCGCAGTCGGGGTAGAGGGGGGGCGATAGCTATTAGAGAATTTCTCTCTCGGCTCCGTGACCACTGGATGTGCGGAGGGGGTGTCTCCCCGCAACTGTTGCAACGAAAAGTAAAACTTTGAAGTCGATACGTGGCATTAGACTCCCGCCGCAGCACCCGGATACTTCGGATCTGCTTTTGTCTGCCTGCTCGCCTAATTTACAACTTCCCCTTTTTCTTCGCCGACAACTGTAACAGCACTTACACCGTTAGCCAAAAGTTTCAGATCGCTGCGCCACACTGTTGTACTCTTCCCCTCCCTCTTCCTCTTACGTTCTCAAGCAACCGTTTCCTATGTATTTCCTTCCCGGCGTCTCCGACGATCTACAGCCTCGCCGAAATGGTACGAGCGGGAAACGCGTTATTTTCGATTTTCGTAAGATCAAATGATCCGCTTCCGCGAACCGTGCCGCAGTTACCGGAACAATAGTTTTCGATCGAGATCGTCGCGAGGTACTTCGATTCGGCCCGATGCAATCCGAGAGGGTTGCGATCGCAGAGACGATTTTTCTCAGCGCGAGGAATAGCAGATACTGTTTTTTAACGTGCGTATCGTTTAATGACAAGGTTTATTGTTAATTTGTGGTTAGGTTAATTTGTAGTAATTTTATTAATTTCTTGTCATTTATTTTTAACAGTTTGGCAATACTGAGGTATTTAGGAATTGTGGTTTGCTCACTTATTTGCCACTTTTCAGATTTTAGGATACTTTAAACAACCTTTTAATCAAAGATAGAATATTCTATGGTGAATTCTGTGAATATCATTATAGTGTTCCAAATGTAATTCCATTCATTTAGTTTTACTTGATTCAGTTTTATTTCAATTTCATGGGGTGATTCGCATAAATTGTAAATCTGTTCATATATTTATATATTCGATATATTTTTAATATACTCATATATCAATATATTTTTCATATATTCACATATTTAATATATTTTTCATATATTCACATATTCAATATATTTTTCATATATTCACATATTTAATATATTTTTAATATACTCATATATTCAATAGAGATATATCCCATTTCTACTCCCATATTTCATATATTTTACACAAAATCATCCTGTATATTGCTATTTACCACCGAATCATATTTAACGCGCAACAAAATCGCATTTCCTCTCATCAACGCAACCAACGTTCAGCCAGCATAAAAGCCCGCAACCGAATTATACTAAATGAAATAAAATTCCAAATACCTCATCCCCTATAACAAACTACCCCCTATAACCACGGTATACCAACAACCGCAAAGTACGCACTCCGTGCCCCGTCGCTTGACAAACAGACCGAAGTGTCAAACGCTGGAATAAACTATCGTTCGAAGAGCCTACTTCCCGCCGTCGCCCGAACCAAGACAATAGTTGTAATCGTATCTTTTTCATAGTAAATTGGCCGGCCGTGTATCCGCTTCGCGTTCCATCGAATTCCGCGAGCACAATAGGTCGGTCGCCCGTTGAAATTTACGGGGGGAGGGCGCGGCGCTCGGTCCGCGGGATCGGTCGCTGGCAAAACAGAACACTGTATTCAGCGTTATATGGGCGCCGCATAATGCAAAACGGTCCGGCTGATGATAGCTTATCCAATCACCGCACTGTCAGTTACAATCCGCCGGCTCCATTACCTATCGATTTATCTTAATGGGACGCGATCGTTATTTATCACTATTTTCAGTCCGCGACCGGCGCGGCACCGATTTCTCTCGGTCCGTCGCTCGAAGGAAAATAAGAGAGGAGAGGGGGGGAGGGGAGAAAAAATCGACCGGTGATGGAGAGCCGGCGGATCGATCGAAAAAGGAAAAGAAAATTTCTACGTTCTGGCCGGGCCGGGAAAATAAATTGTAAACGATCGCGGTATGCGCGCGTATCGGCGCCGCTGTTGGTCGCCGCGTGACTCTTCCACACGCTGGCCGACACGTTGCGAATACGCGTCACGACGTATATGTATACGTGCAAAGAGAGGGGAGGGAGAGTAAGAGCGTGCCAGTTTCGCATCGATAGGTCAATTTGAGTTTCAATCGAAATTTCGCCCGACAGGCCACGAAAATTCGGTATTCGATAAGCGTTACACGTAATGATTTCACGTTCATTGTGGCGGCCGCCGCCGCCGCCGCCGCCGCCCTTAGCGTATAAACTTACTAATCGCGTCAGAACTCGCCGGAAGATAATTCGGTTTCATGTGCGAATGAATTCGATAACTTCCGGCGAACTATATCCGATCGATACGCGGCCCCGCTATTTTCACAGTTTCGATGTTTATCGGGGAGTTTCGGCACGGGGGCTTTCGCTCGCCGCGGCGTATTCGACGTTTCGGTTCGACTAATCAACCCCTCCTGCGTCAACCCCTTGCGCTATTACGTCTTTCGGAGCTACGACGATTACGACTGGCTTGTCCTTAACCCTAAGCAAAGAGGAACATTATTAATTACTTCTACATCAAGATAAAGATAAATTCTTCTGTTATCAAAATCTGGAAACAAAAGTAAAGGCAATAAAAGAAAGAAAAATTGTCTGGACCTGTTATTAAAAATATTAAAGATAAATAAGTGCGAATCGACGCAGCAGAAAAAGAATCGAAGTGCAAGGGGTTAATTATTTTATTAATTTATATGAGATGATTCTAGTGGATTGTCCTCCTTTACTTTCATTCCAAAATTTCGATGCCAGGGGACTCAAATTTAATAAAAACGATTGGCAGCCATATTTATCAAAGTCTGGAAACAAAAGTACATAAAGGCATTAAAAGAAAGAAAAATTGTCTGGACCTGTTATTAAAAATATTAAAGATAAATAAGTGCTGATCGACGCAGCAGAAAAAGAATCGAAGTGCAAGGGGTTAATTATTTTATTAATTTATATGAGATGACTCTAGTGGATTGTCCTCCTTTACTTTCATTCCAAAATTTCGATGGGGACAGAAATTTAATAAAAACGACTGGCAGCCATATTTATCGAATCGTGCACGAAAACGCTCGCCACGAGTCCTCGTTATTATAGCGCAAAGGGTTAATAACTTTGTACCCGGGGCTCGTCGATTCGCTTTGAAAATCCGCCGGCGAAAAAGAGCGAGGCTTAAGCGGAACCGGGTGCTTCCTTGTTAAATAAACACGAGCCCGGCGAGCGAGCGTCTTAATGAAACCGAAGGGGGGTGGAGGGGAGGCGCGCTCGAACAATTATGAGTACAAGCGTCCCGGAGATACAAGACGATATTTTCCACGGGGAATTTCGTGTACGGTGGAGCCGTTCCTGCCAGCTGGCGCCGCATCGAACGTGAAACATTGACCGGGGGGCCCCGCCGTCGTCGCGCGTCGATTGTAACCGATCGCTGCGATTACTCATTTCTGTTGTTGATTGATCCTTTATGTAGAACACCGGAAGCGGGGCAACACTTCCGAGGGCTCGCGAAACGACGAATTAGATGCGGGATGTCGACCCGTTAAATGAAACGTTTCGCGATACTTTTGTCGACGTTTCACCGAACTTGGAATCATTTTTACGAGTTTTTTTGTGGTCGACGTCTGCTTTATCAAGAATATTTTAATATCAAAATTATATTTTGAAAAATCAACTTCGCGGTGTTGGTGAACGATATTCACAGGTTTCGCAAGGCTCTTAAACCCTTTCACCGCGTGGTCATTATTCTTCCGACCGTAATCTTTCGTTCGAGCAATTAAATTTCTCGGCTACCGTTGATAAACGGATAAAAATTCGTCGACACAATTTCGATAAATAAATGGACCGTCGTCTAGACGAAACCGGAGATTAAGTGGAAATTAAAATTATGCAAAGAGGGCGGAATAATCTGTGCACGGATACGGGATGGTCTGCTACGAGCGGTCACACCTATTTAAACCACATTATTCATACAACTTTCAGATCCGATGATAAGTCGCCGATTGCTCGTAACGATTTATCGCGTCGGAATTTCTTATTGATGCGAGCCGAATGTGAAACGCGAAAATTATTAACCGCGGGGAAAATTGATCGTTTCCTCCGGTGAAGAAACAACGGAGCAGAGGGCTAACTTGGACATCGACGTCGTATACGGTAACGTGTAATAAATATCCTCGTTCAAAAAAAAATGCAAAAATAAAAAGAACGCGTCCGTTGAACACATGTACGCGGTGCGTTTATTATTCTTATAAATCATTACCGTGGACCATTAATAACGGCACCCGCTCTCTATCATTGTATTAAAATGAAATTTTCAATGCAAATTGCGTGATTACCATTCGCCGAATATATTAACGAATATGTGCGTTATCTTTCATCTTAATTATGAACCGATTACGACGCGACCGTACCATAATTTCGGGCGGGAACGCGAACCGGCCGCCCGGCCGCCGGTAATCGATACACCGAGATTTATTTTACTTTAAATAACACATACCGATCACTCCGTAAATCCTTGCGATCCGCAAATTCGCAGCAGCTTTCGTAAACAAGACAAACAGGCACAATGTGAATACAATTTGTTCGGCGATGCGACGTGTCTGTTGGCTAAGCAATATGCGCCCAAACACAACAAAAGCTTATTTAACGACGTATATTCGCTCGTCGTTTTTAAAGTCTCTTCAGAATTTTTTATTGCAGCGAAACAAAATGATGCAACATGCCGATTTGTATACCTTGGTTGCAATTTTGCTTTTTTCTATGGAAAAGATTTGTCGTGTTTGGAAAAATGATGACGATGTTTTAACAATGGATCGATGGATGTGCGCGGATGAACAAGTGCGAGATGCATCACACAGTGATTATAATTCTGCGTTAATTAAATGCAAAGTATGGATCTTAATTCTCTTAATAAATATCAGGAGAAATTCGTATAGTTTATCTAATATGTTATAGTTTGTAATACACATGTGAACCCAAAAATTCGTTCCCCCATAAAAACAAAATCACAACCAAAATATATTCGCTCGGTGCATAAATTCCTGCGATTTTAATTTCGATTTAAATGCTTGATAATTGTTTAACAATCTCATACGTCACGATAGCAAAATTATAAAAGCATTATATAAATTTTAAAATATTATTACATCAATTTCAATTTATAGAATTATTAAAGGAGAAATCAGATTTCTACGAAATTTATATTTCATGCATTTAGTTCTTGTAATTATATTTCTAACAATTTTATGAATCAACATCTTCCATGTGGTCTGCTATACGGTTAAACTCGTCGTAAATAGATTAATTGTTTGAGAACCGGAGTGTCAAATTAACGAGAATAAACATTGCGATATTCTTGTTGACTTGGTACTCCATAGTTTCCAAATTATTGATCACTATTACTCACACGGAACGAATGAGTAAAGAATAGTATGACAGGAGACCGGAGCTATCGAATGACGTATGAATCATAATAATAATTTAATTATTGATTCTATAACGATATAATTATTACCTCTATAATAATACAATTATTATTTCTATAATAATACAATTATTACTTCTATAATAACACAATTATTATTTCTATAATAACACAATTATTACTTCTATAATAACACAATTACTATTTCTATACTAAAATAATTATTATTTCCATACTAAAATAATTTTATTTCTCGCACGTGAAATTAAAATAGAGATTAAAACCGCGCGAGCTTATGGTCCCGAGTACAAACGTCGCCCAGCAGCTTTTGGACGACCGTGAAGTAAAAAGCTAGCCAATCACCCTGACCTTGACAGCACGGTAAAGTGTCGCCAATAATCCCTCACCGGGGGGGAGTCAGTGGCGGCGACCGATTAATGTTAATTAATGAATTAATAGGAGGGGCTGAGAGGGGCGAGACGGGGTCGAGCATCTGCTTCATCGTCGACACCGAGTTGAACGCCCGTTATTACTCCACTAGGAGCGCGACGCATTAATTTGCCGAGCGTCCCTTATCAGTGACGTTTCATTTGTCACCAGGTTGTACCATAAATGTCACCTAGGGCGGCTGCCAGAGGCCTTTCAAGTCTCGGGCGCAAACTTGCGTCTCGCGCGCAAAACGTTGGCTCGGGCACTGACAGTAAATCTGCTCCGGCGGAGAAGTTTACGCGCAGAAACGGAAATGGAAAGAGGGTAGGGGAGAGGGAGAGAGGTATGTACAATTGCTTGGAATAACCCAATTGTGGTTATGCGAGCGATAATTTTCAATATTCGTAAAAATCATCGCAAGTGAGTACATTGATGTCCTCGATGAAAGCGTCGGTTCTATTAATTTATCAATTTTCAAGTGTTTGGAAAATGTTATTAATATTCTAAAATATTCCATATACTTCATAGAGTTCCAAATGCAATCTCATTTATTTTCACTTAATTAAAAATAATCATATTAATTTAAAGCTTCACCTTTTGCATGACAATATTTTTACTGCAGAGCTACAGATGTATGAAACAATTTCCGAATCTATATTTATAAGAATCTATCAATTAAAATAAACAACGTTCGAATCCAGAATTTCTAAAAATAGTAGCAAAGTAACTAGATTGCAAATTTTACGATATTATTAAACTATGAGATCAATTAAGTGAACTAAACTCCGTTCAAATCTACGTCGTGCAAGGGGGTTGAAAAATCAATTGCTATAATATATCTACTATAAATGATTCTACTACATTTGCTGACATCTTGGAGCAATATAATAAATTTCCAGTCGAAAATGGAAGAATTTCTCATTGGAAAGAGAGAGAGAGAGGTAAGGAGAAAGGGTTATCTGTTGTATAAATATACAGAGGGAGAGAAAATAAAAGAGAGGGAAGCAAATCTATGTAAATACATTGAGAAAGGGAAAAAGGAGAGAGGGGGGGGGGGAGAAAAGCGCACCCCATCTTCCCCGCGAGGTCGTCTTAAAGCCGGGCACGGGGCTTAAATGCATCTCAAGCATCTCTTTTCGCGGCGCCGCTTTATGTATCCCCCCCGCAAGGCCGGGACCAAGCCCTTATCTCGACGAATTTCGAAATGTTCGGATGGAGGAGTGTTAGTTAGACTCGGCGGGGCATAATTGGCAGCCGGTGGGGATCCCTGAAAGCCCGAGACCGACGAAAGGGGTCGGAACCACAGGATACCACCCCTGCGTTCAAAGGATCGCTACTCGTTTTCCACGCGGAAACAATCGGTCTGTCAGTTAATATTTCAATTCGAACTTCATCGGACTCGAACCAAGATTCGTCTAAACTCTAATGAATTACAGACAGAATTTTGATGTTTACTGAAAACTTTCAGCGTTTCGACTCGCGAGCTCGCGAAGACGTCGATTATGCAGCGACGAATATTGCAGTATTTGTACAATTTTAAAAGTGTCTATTGTTCTTTTAAAACCGAACCAAGTGACTAGAATTTTTTTTAGATGATAGAGGGGTCACTTGGAAAATCGAGATTTCTTAGAATTTTATGGCGAATGAAGCAACAGCTGATATTTCAAGACAAATTACAGTTTTAAATTCAAATTAATATTTCAAGACAAAGTTAATTCCACGATTTAAATATCCTGAATCAGAAACGAAAGATTCTATTTAATTATTTCGACCAGTTTCCTTGACTATATAACAACCTATAATAAAATTTTGTATGTCTATACTATTTCCTCTATAGTTAACAATATTGAAATATTATAATACAAAAATATTGAAATATAATAATTGCTATTACATATCACAAAATAACATTACTAAGAACGCTTTCTGTAAATGATCTTTTTTCATGGTTTAAACTCGTTGTTAAACTAACAACCAATAATAAAATTCTACATATTCTTGTTATCCAAGCTAATCTAACAGCCTAAAATTCTCCTTTCCTGCGACAATTCAGCAATCCGTTCAACCCCTTTAGTACCTAAAATACTGTCCAGCATCTACACGAAGAATACCGAATCGCACTAATGGTAAACGTAATTCGATGCAACGAAAAATGATAATCAGCAAATTCCTGCAGCAACATCGCGGACCATCGCGGTAACAAACTTCCCTGAAACGCAGCCAGCAACGATAATCGCCCGCGGAGCCCTGTAAAGGTTAATGAAGATTGTCGAAAGCCGCAGCAAGACCGTCGTCACCGATGCACAAACTCCGAGCGGGCATTACGAGGCGAAGAACGAAGGGAACGGTATCCGGGAACCGCGGAATCAGCGGCAACCGCTTATAATAATCGAATTTGCCGGCTCGTTTGACGGCAACTATTCCCAAACATCGTAAAACGCGGCGGTAGCCGGTCTCACAGTCCTCCCCGCCCGTCGCTGCTACGCGGCCGAGGCACGGAGAGAAGCGCGCGCGCGCGCGCGCGGCTACGTGTTGCACGCCGGTTTTCGCTCATTTTTCTTCGGCCGGGGCGAACGCCATTAACCGTTAGCAGGCGGCGAACGGCGGCAGAAAGAAGGATCAAGGGTTCCGGTGCTTCCGAAACAAAACGTTCGATAAACCGCCGTTGCACCGTTACGCCGCCGCCGGGATCTGCCGACGGGTGCCGCGGCGGCGGCGGCGGCGGCGGGTTTTCTGACCGGCCCGCGCGGAAAAACCGCGGGTAAACACCGCTTATAGATTTCGCAGTTACGGCCGCGGCCGGATAATTAATTGATACCCCCGGTTCGCGGAACCGGAGCCTAGTCGACGGACCCCGGAAACCACGGCCGTTCGTGGCCGGAATCCAAAAGCAATTAGTTACACGCGCAGTGGGTTAGCTGCAAGACCCGAGTTCCTATTCCTGCAGATCCTCTCGTTACGTTTACACGTACACGCGCGTGGACGTGTGGCCGCGCGCAGAGGGAAACACACACGGACGCCCCGTGCACGATAGGGAGACGCGCTCGCGCTCGCGCGCGCGCGTAATACGGTAGTACACGCAGAGGCCGTTCTTGCCCGTTGAACAGCTGGAAGCGGATCTTTTCGTATTTCCTCCTTTACGGTGTTTCGACCTTCCAACGTTCCCTTCCTCGCCCCTCCTCCTCGCGACCAAGCTAACTGCTGGGCCAGTTAGGTAACATCGGCATAATGCAGGCAGCATCGCGTGGCAGAGGAGCGCGCGATCGCTAATCGCGTAACTACGTTTTCCCCTTTAAATTGTTTGCACACCGCCGAGAGCCGGCTGGCGAGGCATCCTTCCCCCCTGCCGCTGCCGCACCGCCGTGTCGGACCCCTCTATCGACAATGCGCGTCACCGGCCAATAACGTTACAATAGAGGGACCGCGTGATTATCATTGACAATGTTCGAGCTTACGTAGAACGCCGGTATCGATTTCTCTCGGTGACCGTCGAATTAACACACTCCGCTCGCCGGAGGATGACGAATGCGCGCCGGACACTCGATCGGACCCCACTGTTAACTCAACTACTTCCGCAATTCGCCGCGGACGCGATGTACGTAACCTATGTCCGTGTGTGTGTCTTCCTTGTTTTTCATGGTGCCGGGACGTGTTTCGGCGTTGTTCGCTTCGCGGAACCCGTCGTACGATTTTTCTTTATGCGAGGCTGATTCGCGATTAACATCGAGGTAGCGGGTTCGAAATTTCTTCGACACGGACTTCACGACGCCATTAGAGGATATGTCGTATTCGGATATTTTTATGTTAGAAGTAATGGGAAATATGGATATAGTAATATAATTCTTTTGGTTTTCGTTTGAATATCGGTACTTTGATCTTTAGAATTATTCATGGTACTGTGGAAGGTCTCCTTTAATCGATACACCCTGTATATTTAAAGAAGAAGCAACACAGTAACATATTTCTATATTTGCATATCAGGAACAATAGAAAATAGAAATATAAGACATATATAAATTTAACAAAATACCTGCCTACTAAATTATAATTTACTCTATCAATTTCCTAAAATTCTTTTATCTTATTTATATTTTCAACAAGAAAATTCGATATACCTTGGTCAATAAATAGTAAGAGAAAAATATTTTCAAAAATTTTCAATAATAGCAAAAAACACTCATCGAATAGAATAATATGAATAAAATAGAAAAAGAAAGAAATTAAATAGATTTCTTGCACTATAAAAGTTCATCCCTGCTTCCATATACTTAATTATACCAAAAAACAAATTAAAGACAATTAGCCACTCACGATCACTTGGTTCATTTTAATAAAACCAGGACGGTGAACAGATTCATATATTTCATCTGCCGACGAAGTATATGCAAATAGATGAAAGAAGTTTTATCTTACAGCGTGGCCGTTCCTACTTTTAATAATCAGCGTGGTAACGAAATATTGATAGAATTTTCTGGAGTATAAGTTTGCACGTAATTCAAAAGCTGCGTACGAGCTGCGCCAGGAGAATACTAAAGTATGGCTTGCGGAATCCTCTTTGCGGCAAAAGTTCCCTCCGCCTTGAACCATTTATGCTTGAACTATCCTTTCTTCTGAATCGAGCAGATTGTACGGAGAAGATTTCAGTCGGCTACCGAGTCGTCGCGAAGATTTAACAATAACTTGTTTAATGGAACTGTTATTCCATTATTCCGTTCGCTTGTCATCGATATTTAAACATTGCTGTAGACATAGAATTAATTGTCTCGTTTTCTTAAGAAATTATTGCAATCGGAGAAGAAAATGGCGCTTTGAATTTAACACTAGAACTACCGAACCGATTTATAAATATTAATGTTATAAATCTTGATATTATAAATAATGGTATTGAGAGAAATTATGAATTTAATAGATCTAATTTTGTCAATCTTATCGAACAGTATGTAATAATTAATTTCAGAGCTCGCTAGTTCAACAAAAATGACACGCAGCACTACTTATAGAACAAGAAAATTATTTTAAAAAACAACAGCACAATTGAAAAAGCAATTCTACTAATAGCATCCCCATAGCTTCAACAATTCTCAATGAAAGTCACTCGAATCTGGTCACTATGGCCGACTCGGTAGATCCAGCGTTAAAACATCGCTCTTCCCCCCCGGCGATCACTTCTTTCTCTTCCATTGACTCGCGTTTATGGTCGCCGCACGCTACAAGATACGCGAAGCAGTACATCTCCCCCTCGGTACGTATTCCTTCAGGAAATCACTGCTCCTTACGCTGCCGGTTTATTATTTCGGTTACCGTTCCCGTTGCCGTTCTTTGTCCGAAAACTTTAGAACTTAATAAAGTGTTTTACAAGGCCCGGAGCTCGTATTACAGCTACACCCTCCATTGTTATCGTATCCGAGCCAGGCAGAAATGCATGTCGTATCTTCCGCGACTCGCAGCAGCAGCAGCAACGGCGGCGGCGTCGGATCTTTCGTGCAACGGTCTCCCCGGCGTTAATACTTTCATTCCGACGCGCGCCTCGCGCCGAGTTGTTCATTCCCCGCTACTCTTTGTCTGAAAATATTCCTGGCTGCTCCAGGAGGAGTCGGGCTTTGACGCTGCTTGGCACACGGCAGCGTTAAAGCGCGCCCGGCCTGCAGAGAGGAGAGAACACAGAAGAACGCGCGCGCGCGAGCGCTGCCTTCTATCCCGCTCCGTTCCCCGCGAACAACATTGTCCTAGACTCGCCGGAGAGAGAGTAGCTCTCAGGCGAAGGAGAAGAGAGCCTGAGCCTGTGTCGGCATTGACCCCGCGGCTGTTTATTAGTCTATTTACGGTGGACGACGAGCACGGACATTAGAGCACAAAGGCGAGAGCCTCGAATAAAACACCCGGGAAAATTCATGCGTTCGCTTCGCTGTGGCCACGTGCGCTCTCTTTGTTGGTCTTTTGCTTATTTGGTCTATTTGTCGTCTATTTATCCTAGGAGAAGCGAGATCAGCTGACGCGACACTGCCGAGCTAATGAGCTAATGGCTTCGTCCGCTCGTTGGCTTGATCGCTTGGCGTCAATCGAGCTTGGCCCTCATTGGTCAATGTTGTTTCGTTAATAACTGGTTAACGACAACTCGGGTAACATTTTTGTAAAGGAGAAAGATGATTTAAATGACCAGTAGAACCCTTTATTTTCCGCTTGCGAGTGAATTTTAGGACACCATATATTTAGCTATCTATCTATCTTTCTCTATATTTATTTATTGATTTCTCTATCCATCTTTCTACTTATTTATTAATTTCCCTGTTTATCAAGCTATTTCTCTATTTCTTTATATATCTACCTATTTATCTATTTCTCTACCTATCTACTCATTTATCTATTTCTCTATCTCTCTACCTATTTCTCTATTTATCTACCCATCTATCCATCTCTCTATCTCTCTATCCACCCATCCATCCGTCTCCTCCCTTTTCCTCGCCCCGCCGCATTGTCCCTCTATCTTTTCCCCGGCTGCGGGGTTTCTTCGAAATGAGATACGGTAACGGAACGGACCGCGTCGTCGCGGACAGCCGTGCGTCGAATAAATTGCAGCTACCGTCGTCCAAATAAAGAGCAATTCGAGCTCTAACGCACGATCGGTGATCGATAATTGATTACCATTGTCTCTCTGCCCTTTGTGGCGCTGCTAGGCGACCAACAAAGTCCCCCGTGCACGTTAGAGACTCCGCCGCCTCTCTTGTGCAGTCGATTCCCGGTGCACATTTTTTTCACCCTCTCTCAATTTTGCTACGGAACGAACACTGCTTTGCACAATTCATGCGGCAAAGTCATCTTTTCGCCGTGCCGTGGTCACGGCATAGCGACGCGAGCGCAGAGTTGATACAGAGCCAGAATTGTCCGCGACGGTGGAGGTAAATAAGAGAGAATATTAGACGAATGATCGATTGAATTTTGTAGTTGCAAAGGGTAGTTTCTGTTCAATTTTAAAGACAATTTTAGGGCGCTTTTAATGAAATTTTAGTGATTAGAAAAAAACGAATTGTTGTGTATATTGTTACTGTAATTATTGTTATAGCTAAAGAAAGTTGCTTTAGAAGCCGAGTAATGATTATTGATAACAGAAATATTGATATTCGTTTATAATCATCAATTAGCGATCAAAATCGTTTCGAGCGAAGGATTTAATGGTCACCCTCGTTCTGATTGCAATATAGATGGTTTTTGCTTTAATCGATACTTACACATTTTTGCCATAAATCCATCAAATCTATAGCTAGTGCTAAAAGAGTGACAGACTCGCCGAGAACTTGGTAGACATCGGTGCAAGAATGCGAAGCCGCGACAGCGTCCGAGAAACATTTCGTACGTACCACCTACTTCCGCCATTGCAACAAACAAGACGGTCGACCGAAAAACAATGTACCGAAGTACTCGCTTAACCATCTGTAAATCGTCCAGCGAAACCAATCCGTGGGACCGGCGTGTAATGTACGAGGCGAATTAATAATGCCCGGCTACGGCGGCGGGCACGGTCGTCGTCGGCGGCTCTCTCTATGTGCCCCGCCATACATATATGTATGACCGATACGTATGCATGCGGAGTGTTTGAATTTATGTACGACGTAGGCGCGAATAATATCAAAGTTGGCAGAGATCGAAAAATGGCTACGCGAGAAGTTGCGACGGTTAACCGGCGTCCCGGCGATATTGGAAGTTTTCCTCTCCCTCTCTCCCCCTCCCCCTCCATCCCTTTCTCCCCCCGCCCCACCGCGACTTCCGTGGCGAAACTTTCGAGCATTATTATTGGTAGACCCGTGAATTTATGTATGCGGTGTTTAACAAAATGTTTTCGCCGCCAAAGGATTTCTTCGACCGTTCAACGGCATCCGACACCGTCTCGAGAGTTACTTCTTTTTCGAAGAGTCGACGCTTTACTTTCACGTGGACGGCGAGCGAGAGAACGAGAGAGAGAGAGAGAGAGAGCCGAGGTGTAGGTGCCGGCGTTCGCGCGAGCTAACAACTTCCAAGAGTTTTGCCCTGGCGAACTGACTTTCCACGGACGGGAAAGTAATTATTTCGTCGTGTCCGAGCCTGTGCCACCGGTGTTATTAATCATTCGGTCACGGCGCTTTGTTGTTACCTTGACAACGAGTTCGCGTGAAACACTTCGCAGAAAGTCGAACGCTGAATCTATATCTCGTTGTGAGAACACTTTCGCGGGGGATAATTGAATAAATATCTGAATCCGAGCATAGATTATCGGAGAAGTTGATAACAGTTTAGCATAAATAGACCGCGGAATTTTATTTATTTATAGCGAACACTTTAAATGAGTAAATGGAGGAGCAGACTTTAATTCCATCAATGCTATCATTTTCACCTTATTAAAATGATTAGAGGAAAAGGGAGATTTCTATTTGAGCAAATATTTGTTACTTTGCATAAAGATCCACAGTCGAATTGTAAATTCAGTCTTATTTTTATAAGACTTAACTTCCTCACTTTTAGTAGGTTTATTGTACAGTCTTGAACTAAATCCTTAATATTAATATTCACCATTAATATACCCTAATTAAATATTCTAAATATTTCAATATATGTATGTAACGTATTAAATATATTAAACTATATTGTACGTAGACATCTATGTACCCTAAAAACATTTTTGCTTCCACCCATAAGTTTCACAGCCATTGAAATAAATTGCAAGCGCCGCTTCGTTTTATCGAAAAATCCTACAGCCCCCGCGACAGCATAATTCGCATCTCATCGTCCGTAGTCTCGGCGAGTTCGCCGTCGAATATGATCGAGTTACCTTTAAATCCATGTAGCGGCCCTAAACGCTTCGGTTCCCGTAGGTTAAGACCGCGGTATTCCTATGCGTTGCATCGCGGCACATTCTATTAACCCAATAGAGTCTCTCGCGGGAAACGGGGATCGCATTTAAAATCAGCGACATCAGGCATCGATAGGAAAGGTATCCCGACGTGACTTAGCACCCCAATCCCGGCCACGGCGCCGTTCCACCGTATGCGAGCGCCGCGAACCCTGGGAATTCATTTGCTCCCCCCCTTCGGTCTCTCTTCTTAAGTGTTATGATAAAGACCGAGAGTGTCTCTCTACGCGAACAGGGGAGGGGAGGGAGAGAGAGAAGGTGTGCGCGCCGTAGAATCGTTCCGCGGCCGCGCAGGTATTTTCGTCGCGAGGCGGAGCCGTGCCGCGGCAGATCTCAAGAGGATTCGACGCGATCTGTAGTCGAAAGACGATTTGCATTTTCCCCGGTTGATCCTGATGGGATGCGACGATCCACCCGGAGATCGCTAAATTACTTACTCCTCCACGTTCACCGACACCGACTTATTTGTCGCGAAACAGGCTAACCAGAAGGATTAAAACGCCGGATGCGATGCATTATTCCCGATCCCGTGCGATGCTCTTACGATGAAACATTGATGGACCAGCGGTGATTCGCCGTGCATATTGCACGGCGATCACGGTTACGACACTCTCGAAATGAGAATCAATTTATCGTTCCAGTGTCTTCCTGGTGAATAATATAAACCATAGAAAAAGATTGGTTTCTCTTCTGAAAGTATTCTTTGTGCCGTAAAAATATAATCTGTAATTTCAATTCGAAAAAGAACGAAGCCTCGAATTTCTAATCGAATGCAGTTGGACAGTAAAGCGCAGTCGCCGAAGGAAAACGGGGACCGCTTAACAGCACAGCGACAAGACAATTATCAAGCGGACTGTATGGTTTGTCACGTTTAGTTGCAATAATCCCTAAATTTCGTACACGATCCGGTAAGTGGGTGCATGCAAGAGTCTGAAGTAAACTCTCGGAGAGTTTGAGTTTGGGATTAATATGAACTGTACTTGCCCCAAGTTACGATATAACTCGTTTATGCCGCGCATACTATACCCCGTTAATATTGTAGAAAATTTGTTGTCTACGTGAATTCCCGTCCTGTTCAAAGCGAAAATCAAACAAGCCAAAAGAAATTAGCGGACAACGCCGGTACGCTGGCGGATGGCAAATAAACGCAGCCCGGCAACATGAAACGCAGAGCGCGCTACGTTAATTAATGTATTTGTGCAAATTAATGTATTTGAACGCCCGGGCAAGATACACTGGAATCATGTCGGAATATCCTCGATCCGGGAAATAGTTTGCAATTAATCTATTTTACATCGTCATAATTTTGTTGGAATCTATTTGTTGCAATATACGACTTTTGACTTTTCAATGATAATTTGTAATTAATCTATTTTACGTCGTTCAAATTTTATTAGAAATTATTTGCTAGAATATACGACTTTTGACTTTTCAATGTTAATTTGACTAAATGAGAAACTTCATATCTTTTAGTATAAGTATTAAATATGATAATATATATTTAATACATTTCAGTAATTATATATTACTTTAAATACCTATATACATTATTATCCTCTATTATAGGTTATATAACATATAATTTCCTTTTTTTATTGTTCATTTACACGTTCGCAGACAAATTGAAAGCGTAAATTTTTAACGATAAAATAAAAACGATATAAATATTTTAACGATAAAAAAAATACCATTGTGCCTATGAAACGACGATAGTTTATTCTTTTGAACAAAAGAAGAATACACAAAATAATTTTCGTATTTGACATTTTTCCGTCAAATACATCGTACATAGATCGAAAGTTTTGAAACGAACACCCTCTATATTAATTGTATCGAGAATATGAAACGCGTATTGAGCAAAAACGACCGGCACAGGCGTGATTTTTTTTTCCCCCGCGAAAGAACCGTCAATCGAGTCTCCTCGCAGGGAAACGATTTTCTGTTTTTCAAATTTTCAATTCGAGGCCCCCCCC